>NC_066595.1:182500-482500 GCF_905475345.1 Vespula vulgaris | reverse complement strand
TCGAACAGAGTCGTACCTTGGGAAATGCAACGATTATTCGATGCAAATGAGCGCCTCGCGGTTCGTGGTTACGTCAGAGAACGACTGACGGTGAAGGAGGGTGGTGAGGCAAAGGGAGAAACATGTACATACATACATATGTGTGTGTGAGAGAAAGAGAGAGAGAGAGAGAGAGAGAGAGAACGAGCAAACGAGTCCAAGAGAAAAAAAGACAAAAGACCTCCCACCGTATTCGGCCGTACCGCGAAAAGGACCTGCAAAGAGGACACGCATAGTAATCCCATCGCGATCCTTTACGTAATTTCGCGAGAGTGTTATTAGACGGCATTGTTTGTCCTTTCGCTTTCTCGCGTAAGGACGAGGATCGGTGTGTCGAGGAGGGTAAGTGAAAACCGAAACACGCTTTAGGAGGATCGAGAAAGTACGAAAGCGAACCATGACATTTTTCTCCTATGTCTCGCAAACGTTGCTATTCAGAAAAATATGACGAATGTACTCTCTCGTCCATTCTCGTATTTGCATCGATCGTGAGTCTACGCGTTTCTTTCTCCGTGAACCCTCTGGGATTTAATTGTTGTGATTTACGCCCACCACGCGTCAGGCCATCTCCTCCGCGCTCCTCTACGACGTAGGTGCTACGAGTCTTGGACATACCTATATTTTATGGACCTAAAGAGAAAGAGAGGAGCGAGGCGAACGAAGCGGAATCGATGGAAATTATGAGCGTGTATAAACTCGGTATTCGCGTTATCTTCGTATAGCATCTGTAACGACGATTACCTGTTCAACCTGAAAGAGTCATACGCGTAGACGTAAAGGCGTCAGGAAACTTTTACCTCCTGCATCCCTGCCCGCGTTACGGTACTAGAATTTTTAAGAAGAAGCTCATGCCATACTTCATCGATCTTCTTGATTGTAACGAGTAGTCGCGACTAGTAGATATCGTTCACGCTTCCGGGACATAAAGGGACGTTGACCAACGGAGAACCGTTTTCTCTCTCTTTCTCTCTCGCTCTTTTTTCTCTTTTTCAGATAACACAGGCCGATAATACGAACGATTCGATTGCAAGGAAATATCGTCAAGCAGGTGTACGAGATAACTTGCACGGGGAGAAACGATCGAACGACGACGACGACGACGACGACAACGACGACGACGACAACGACGATGACCGCCATTTGCATCTCATGATTCCGTGAATCAAAGCATCGATAACAACGTCGACGATGAACAATATATACCTACTTACGTATCCGAGAAGGGACGAACGCGTGTCCTCGATCGTTTGGTTAATCGGACGAGTCGCTCTCGTACTCGAGATGTGTCCAACGGTGCTCTCGCTGTAACTCAAAACCGAATCGTGGTCGTCGACGTAGTCGTTGTCGTCGTTCGAACGTTCTTTTACCGTGTCGGGTAAGTCGTACGTTTTCCAACGTACGACCAGACGTTTCCTTCGTGTTCTCCACCCACGTGGCGTGCTCGACCGTCTCGCGGATTACGTAACGTGCCTTGGGAGGTGCAGGAGGTGGCGGTGGAGGAACGAAGAGCGAGGAATAAAGAGATAGAGAAGGGAAAGAAGCGAACGGAGAGACAGGGGGAGGGGGAGGGAGAGAACGGGAGATCTATATTCGCAAGAGACGAGGCGAGTTCGCTGGCCGATTAGGACGCAAATCATTCAGGTGGCCCGTTGGTTAGGTAAGTCAAGACTCCATCGAGATGTGGGATGGGCCGCAGTCACGTGTGGCGACGTACCTTCGCGTTAGACCGCCGCCGACCACGAGGAGGCAGAACGGTGCTGACGTGGGGACAATCCAACGGGAGAGAGAACCAGCCTCGTCTACATCGGCCATCTATATAGATATATGGATCATACATGTACTCTGCCAGATCGCTCTGCACCGGGAAACATGCTCGAAAGAGCGAGAGAGAGAGAGAGAGAGAGGGGGAGAGAGAAAGAGAAAGAGAGATGGAAAAATCTGTTCCGTAACGGAGCGCTGTTCTACGCGACGAGACGCCACCCGTCGCAACGCATTTGCGTTCGATCTCATCGCGCCTCGATCCCTCCTCGATAGCTGTTCATGATATATTTGAAATTTCCTGGAATTGGATCTCTCCTAAAATCGTTCAAAGTACGTACGAGAGTTGTATTAGCCAGCGAGCAGGAAGAGTGTGTGGTCTTTGTGCGATAAAAAAAAGAGCGAGGAATGGGAGACGAGGGCAGCAAAAAAAAGAAAAAGAAAGGAGAGAGAGAGAAAGCAAAAGAAGATAAAAGAAGATCCAGAGGCCTCTTTGCCAGGCCCATGAATCACGCCCACGCGACGCGCGCCCGCTCGATAATTAATGCTCATTTAATTCGGCGTTCATCATCCGCGCTGTACGAGTATTTACAAAAGTCTGGACAACGGTGCTGCAACGGTGGGCCAGGTGAAGAACCGACTCCGTAGTAGTCCGTGTTTGCGCACGCGCACACGAATACGAACGCAAGCACTATGCATGTCTGTGGTCAAGGAAGAGGAATGGCCACGGTACGATTCTCCATTCATCCTAATTGTCACCGAAGCTGCCGCGCTACCTTTATCCAACCCCCTTCCTCCTCCCCTCGCTTCTCCTTCTCGTTCGATAAACCGATCGCCGGATGATCTATGCTCGGCTCGTTTAATGGGGGCCTCATCGACGAGGTGGGGCCAGCGAATAGCTGGTAGCACCGAGAGAGGACATCGAGAGGAGAAGCGATCGAGTCGACCGGTCCTCCCAACGGAGGAGAAATCGACTCTCCGCGTTCCACCCATCGACGAAATTCCACGGCGAAATTAATCATCTCCGTGCAACGACGAGGACTCCTCGGATTCCCCGACTGGATCGCTTCGTCTCTCCACCGATGGAGATTTATCTTCCTTTCGAGACCAAAGAAGATTCTTTCCTTTTTCCTTTTGTAGAGATTTCTTCCCTCTTATTTATTCTACTCATATCGCCTTTTAATTATTTATTTCTACGATCCTTTATATTATTAATGCAGCGCAAATACGAAACCGCGGACGTACTCGCGTTCGGAAGGAATTTCGATGTTTGCCTCTCTCGATCGTAAAACAGAGAGAAAAGAAAAGAGCGGTAAGAGGCAACGATCTTCTTGGTATCGACGTAAACGCCTAGATGCTCGAAGCTTTCGTGGACGATGAACCTGCCGAGGTATTGACAAGTGGAGCACACATTTACGATTCCAAACGCGTCATGCTTCTCCGGGGAATGCACCTTAGCTGCGGGTCCATCGGCGTCGGGCCCGTCGACCCTCCTGTCTCCTCCGAGACGAGCACGGTATAAGAAGAGGCAAACTTCCGCCGCAGTCGGTTCCTCGAATCTCCGAATGCTTACGCCAATGAGGAGTGCGTTACCATCGTTCGATAACAATGGTCCACTGTGCGTGCGCGCAACGACGAGATAGTCGAACTCGTCCGTCTCCATAGACCTGTCATTTATCCGCTCCACGAATATATAATACACGAGTTTGTTTCGTGAACGAGCCGATTTCGAAGGCACGAACCGACGAGACGAAAGAAACGCACCGATTCCAGTCTCGATTTTAGAGAATCTTTTCCTCGTCAATTTTATTCTCTTCGCGCATCTCATTTGGTTTACGACGAAATAATAAAATCTCGAAAAGCAGAAGGAGAGAAAGAAGAGGAGGAGAAGGACGAGGAGAGAAAGCTCGGCTCTTTTTATCTCTCTCCCTCTCTTTCCTTCTTTATTTCTTCTTTCGTGGAAGGGCAAAGACATTATTCGAGATCACGCGAGTCCGTTAGGCTCTCTTATTCTCGAGTCTCTTTGGCGCGGGAACGGGAGAGATACGACATCGCCAAGAAATTAATGCATTTATGCAGCCTACTCGGTATGCGGTATGCAGTGCGTTCCGAACAGATTTCAGATATCGTTCTTTGTCAACGTTCCGTTATCGAAGCCGATGCATTTTGATCTTTGCTGTAGACGTCTTTCACACCGCGCGCATGACGCGGTCGGAGACTCGAACGCGGTCGTTGAGCTCTGTGACGCTCAATGGATTACCATATTTTCACGTTTCACGATACTATACGTTTTTAGAACATTCGCATTCTCGCTTCCTGTATTACGATCGTTAATTCGGATGGTACATCTCTTACTACGTTTCTATATTCGTAGAACGCAAGAAGAAATTTCGTTCCCACGGATCCGAAATCGTTTTAACGAATGTGATATCGTGGCGCGACGTAGGAAAACAATATTCTCCATTGATCCTCGAGAGTTTCTACGAGAGTCGGCCGAACGGTTGGAAAGTATATCGAAGATAACGAAACATCTGTTCCGGTCGAGCGTTACACGTTACGTGCGCCGATCTTTGCCACGGTGGAAAGTGACGGGTAAATCATGGTGCCTCGCGAGATCGAGCACATGGTTTTAGCGAGAGCGAACGCTGCGAGCCACACAGAAAATCAATGGATCGGGACCACCAGCCGCGAGAGAAGAGCGCGAGCTTTACCGTCGCTCGACCTTCCGACCTCTTCCATCTTGACGTCCTGTCTTTCGATTATGCGCCTTGGTTCTCATTGTGTTACACTTCTGTTCGGTCGGTCGGTCGGCTTAAACGAGCAGCGTCCATTCTTTTTTAAATCGATCCGACGATTTCGTCAAATTCACCGGCAACGTACGTTCCGCGCGAGGAAAGGTACGTAAAATAAGTATTTGACCGTAGAGAACGAAGCACTTGCTCCGAAAAAAGGAGCAGAGTTCGATGGCGTTTCAGAGGCAGCCAGTTCGGAGTGTATTAACCTCGAAAGACGAAAGGTTCTAGAGAGCGGTAACGTGACACCGTGAAACGGAAGTCGCGGGTGCGTTGCCGCTTCCGCAGTGACAGATGCGATCTCTCGCTCTCATGCCTCTCGCGAGATAGACCTTTGCCTCTCTCTCTCTCTCACACACACACACACACACACACACACACACACACACGCGTGCATACACTTTTTCTTGTTCTCTCCGTCGAGGAAGTGTCTATCCTTTGACCGGATCGAGCTCGCCGGCAAAAAGGGTACCTCGCCGGTCAAACGAACAAGAAACTCCCGTCGGCCGAGAATACACGGAAATGAGAATCGGGAGGAAAAAAGAGAGGTGGAGAAAAAACGATAGAAAGAAGGAAGAACGACGGCCGTAAAAAGATCATGCTTGGACAATATTTGACCGAGCCCGTGAATGGGAGTCGGAAGCAGCTCGGGAGGGGATACGATCTCGACGTCGTAAAATAATATTTAAGGCAAATAACGCGGAAAAGGTCGAGTGGGCAGATCGACCAGCTCGTGACTTTCGGTGTTCCACCGATTCCTCTCCTCTCCCTCGGATCACGACCATGAGGAGGATGATGCTGATGATGCTTTTCAAGGACTCGTGGCCTTGTAACGATAATCGATGTAAAGTTTTATTTTACGATTCTTTTCCACTTATCGCCTAATCATTCCTAATGATTAGGTATTCGAAAGTGGTATTCTCGTTACACGTTGTACCGAGCAAGAACTTGTTCATAATTTCTAGAGTTCTCTCATCGTGTTCTTCCGTACTCGCATGCTAGAAGGTAACAGCCGTTATCTCGCAAATAATGGTCAAAGTTAGCGCGATCGAAGGACTTAGCAGCATCTCTCGATCGTGCGTAACGTTTTAGCACCGTAAACCTAAAGAGAAGTAGAGACAAGAAGGCCTATTGATAGGGCTACCTATTATCGAAGGTAGCAAATTTTCTTGGAGATCGCGGGACGAGACGGAGCTCTTGGATTATCGGCAAAGCACCTTCTCTCGTTTATGAACTCTCTTCTGCCTACGTGTACGTGCGTCTACGTGTCGGTGTTTGAGTTGCGCGAGTGTGTTGCGGAAGGGGCCCCTTTTTGTGGGGTGTCGTTTCCAAGTGGTCGACATTGCATCGAGCGATTGGGTGCAGCCAGCGAGAGCGGTTCCCACAGCCCGTTCGTGTGAAAACGGTCGGGAAAGTGGACGCGACAAGTGCAGCGCTGCAGGCAGCTCGCAGCCTAACGGAAACTTTCCGAAAAGAGTTCCTTGAAAGCGAGCGAGAGGAAAACAAACTGGATGAGTGGATGAGTTCGAGGAGAGAGAGAGAGAGAGAGAGAGAGAGAGAATGGGATTGTAGTAGGAAATAGAAACGATTATGCACGATTATACCGCCAGCCGTTCGATCTCAAATACGATACAACACTTTATCCGGATACACCGTGCGGACGGTGATAGGGCAATATCATTTCGGTTCGCGATCGCGAAAGAAAGAGAAAGAGAGAGTACTCGCGCTCCTTCCTATTCGCGTTGTAAACTTCGTAATATCGTTCTCCGAGCCATAACACCTTGCGGGATTCCGTGCGGGCATAAAATATATTTGTAGAAAATTATGGGTGTTTACCTCTTAACCCCAAAGCGCATTAGATTATTGGCCAGTACGTTATCCATATGATTTCGTCGTTATTCGAATAAATTTCATCGCGAGCGAGTCGCGCTCGGACATCGCCATTTCCTCAGAGCGGCCCTGTTCGTTGACCGTAAATTACAGCACCTACTCGTTTTTAGCGAGCGAGCGAGCAAATGCGCTGAAATAAATCGGACTACTATTCGCGGAGGAAACGCGGCTAATAGTGCCGGAATATCGTGCGAACTGTCCGCCGCTTGAAAATCGTTTATTTCATAAATAAGATATCGCACGATTTGGCGTGGAATATTAACGGTCGTCGTTAACGCGTACGTGGAAATTCGAAAACTTACTTCCCGTTAGGTGGGCATTAGAAAAAAGTAGACGACTACTTTATTACTATAAGCTCGCGTATTGATAAACTACTCCGTACTAACTAATCGTCTAATGGTTTAATCGAACCAAATATTAGCCAACTCTGCGTCCTACGAGAACAAATCGTCGAAGGCAACTGCTTCTCTTCGCTCTATCTATTTCTCTCTCTCTCTCTCTCTCTCTTTCTCTCTCTCTCTCTCGATTTAATTCCGCACTCGTCGGTGAAGTTAGCCTCGCAAATCCAAAGGTACGAGGTACTCGTGTACGAAGGACGAATAAACCTGTCGGTCGGTCGATCTGACCGCGTCTACCATTGGTGGCTATAGTAGAGGTTAAGACTCGGGAGAGGGAGAGAAAGAGGGAAAGAGAAAAAAGAGGAAAAAAAGAAAGGGAGCACGAAGGTGTCTCGGGAGCAGCAGCGATCGGCGTGGCTAAAACGCAAAGCCGAACATAAAACCACAGATAAGAGCCACCGTATAGAGAGCGCGAAGGAGAATAAGAGAAAAGGAGAAGGGTTGCGGAGGTACGGCTACGACTACGAGGACGACGACAGAACGAGAAGATGGAGGTGAAGGAGGAAGAAGAGGAGGTGGAGAAGGAGGAGGAGGAAGAGAAGGAGGTGCAGGAGAAGGAGGAGGAGGAGGAGGTAGTGCGAGAGGAAAGGCCGAGCCACGGCTGAATTACGAGCGGCCGACGGGCATTAACATTTTTGCTGGACGTGCAACAAATTAAAGCAATCTGGTTCGCTCGTGTCCCTCGTCTCCCTTGCTCGCTCTCCTACCTGCCTACCGACGACTCCCGTCCGCATACGATTTAAACGCGCGGGTGGAGCGTGCGCACGATGACGAGACTAGCGTGCAAACGCTTCTTCCGTGCTTGAAAAAAAAAAAGAAAAAAAAAAGAAATAAATAAAAGAAAGAAACCACTACGAATCTCGGTAACGTTCTCTCCTCGCGTGTGCTCTTTGCCTTCGAGATTTCCATCAGGAATGCTTGCTCGAGTTACCTGAGACGCGTAATCTACGTGTGTCTCAATCGGATAGGATCTGCTCCTCCGTCTCTCGTACGATACTCGAGGCTCCTCCTAAATAATCTCTTTCGTATAAACGTTCTTAGGAGTCGACGCGAAAGTATTTCTGAAATTTGCATCTCTTCGTGATTATCTCGCGACGATCATTTAATTATTAAATCTTATCTAAGCGAACTCGGACTAAGCAACGGTATATCCCTATTCGTGCATACGTAAAACCATAAAAGTGCTTGCACCGACTCAATCTCTCTAACGACGACAGCGTATGTACATGCGTGATACATAGAAGCACCTATCGAACCATCTTACCTTATGCGTCTACTATCCGCTCGCCGAAACATAAATCGACTTACCGGAGCATCGATACGCGGCTGCGCTTCGCGTTTTGCTATCTCCGTGCTCGATCCGACGGAGGTTCGACCGATAACGTTCCACTTCGACGTTCAACGTCCACGACGATCGCTAGACCCGCTTGGCTACCAAACGAGAACATACGTAACATTCGTTACCGCTCGGCTTGTTGATTTTGCTCGTATACTCGCTAAAATATTTCGATTTTCGCGCTTTCAACGGACAGAGAAATACAGCGAAAGAGGGAAATAAATTAACGTTGAATTTATACGATTACCGCAAGCCCGAGCTCGCGCTTTCGTTTTCTCGTCGATCGACATCTCGAAGGTAATCGAAGGGAATTCTTTTCGAACCAAATCACATACCGGTTAAAGATCGTCGATCCGCGAGGACGACGTAGGAAATTATATCTTTGGTCGTTCGATGATAATTTTACGAACGTAAAACGATGTCGAAATATTGTTTGGAATGCGTAGGTACGTTCGTTTTATCGGACTCGCTGGAGACACGCTCGAAGAAAAAGTCTACCGTTGTAAAAGAGAATACGTACGAGGAGTCTGCTTCGTAATCTCTTACAGAAAATCCTATGTGTACATGATCGGCGTGGACTTTTTTAACGAATAACTCAGCGATAGCGTTGTTTCTCCGTTGTTAGGTGTACACGCGTGTAAGTACCTTATCCTTCTTCCTTACTTTTTCTTCTTTGCATTTCTTCCCTTCTCCAACACCCTCTTACTCTCCTCCTCCTCCTCCTCCTCCTCCTCCCCCTCCTCCTCCTCCTCCTTCTCCTCTTCCTGCTCCTCCTCGACTTCTTCTTTCTCCTTTTTCTTCAGTGTCCACGACGAACTGCACATTGGAAGAAGGGTACGTAGAGGAGTATGTAGATGCAGGACAATGCGGTCCTATTAACGAGATCAAACGATACACGAGGACGACCGCCGTGGTCCGGTACCGTGCTCCCGCCAACCAGGGAAGCATCATCGTGTCTGACGTTTCACGCTTGCCTCTCGTTCGAAATATCTCCTTGCCTTATCTCCTTGCCGAAAACGTGCCAAACGACGCGATCCTATCGTACATGTTAATTGGAATTTTTCAATGAGATAAAACCGAACGATCTTACTCCTTTCGGATCTTTCGAGAAATCGTTCGGCAGTCGTGCGGCCCTGACGATGATAAGACCGCAGCACGACGGTGGCGGCGTTACCGAGCAGCAAGGATTTACGGAGGCGACAGTCCGATATACCACGTTCTACCCTGGATTCTCTTTTGCCTTGGCTCGCGTTCGCTCTACTTTGCCACAGTTCTTCCCTCGGGAGATCCTTCTTTACCTCGAACATCGTCCGACACATTGCCTTCGAATTCGAAGAACGTCGATATCTCCGATGGAAAGATCGTTTCGAAATTTTTTCTCAACGAATCCACGCTTATCATTTCGAATAGTAAATAAAGAAAATAAATTCGATCTATCTCTCGCGTTTCTCCAACTTTTCTCCAACCGTTGGAAGCGCGCTCATCATTCCATTGTTCTCTAATGAATCCGTAGATGCTGACGGAAGCGAGAGCTCGCTGGCAAGATACATGGGACAGCTAGAGGTTCTTTCTCCTCCTTCTTACCTCGCCCTTTTCTCTTTCTTCTCTTACCGTTCGCTCCTTCCACCTCGTTCCCCAGAGAAGCAGAAAAAATTATTTAGGCATAACGAGCGCGATTCTAACTCCGTCGGCTTTTGTAGATCACTCGGCGGTACTATATCACCTGCGAGGATCGTGCCTAAGAGAAACGACGCTGCCTACCTTTCGCACGTGATTCTAACTAAGAGTCAAGTACGAGGTGGCTAACGAACGGAAGAACCAAAACGAAGAAGATTGCATTCGTCTCCGCACACGTGAAATTCTAAAATGGCAGGCTGCCCGACAGAAAATTCCTGATATCTTACCTTGTTGGTAAAGTAAAAATAGACCGATCGCAGGGTGAGGCCAGTGAGATCGTCCCACGGATTGTGACTCGATATTCAGGAGTTCTCGAATCCATTATTTACGTACATGGATAGGCGCGCACGTATATGCACAGATCTCGATCTTGATTCCGAACGGAATTGAGGAACGAGAAAGTAAAGAGGAGGAGGAGGAGGAGAAGGAAAAGGAGGATCGAAGGTGCACAATACCCGTATATCTCTCAGTGGCGGGCGGTTTATGGAAATTCGTTGAGAAGGCGAGCCCACTCTCTGTCTCTCTTTCTCCCTCTCCCTCCCCCCTCTCTCTGTCTCTCGATACAATGATCGGTGGCTTCGATACGCTCTCGAACGGGGCACCTGTGTCCTACGTGTCGGCCCTGCCACCTTCGTCGAGCCGCTCTTTACGCGGCGACGGGTCACTGGCCGAACCTCTTTTAAATATGGAAGAATCGGAGGAGATCTCGATAAGGAGGGTCAGAAGCGGGTTACTCGAGAGAATTTCGTTGTCATGTAAATTACTGTCTCTACGCCGTCTCGGTTTCTAACTAACCGGACCTCGGCGATCACGAATGCAAAGATCCGATTGAACGAATTCGAGCGAGATCGTTTCAATGCTATATCAAATAATGACGTTTTCTCTGGCCTTCGACTCATCGGGAGACCTTAACGAGAGAGCTTAGGACAAAAGTCTCGCAAGAAGAGAAAAGAGGAGGAAGAGAAGAATAAGAGAGGACAAGGAAAATGACGTAGTTGGAAGGAGGAAGTATCTACTGCTCGTAGCCACGTGCTGAGTCACGTTCCTTCTCGTAAAGATAGATCGTAGACGGATCGAAGGAAAAGAGTGAAAAAGAAGGATGAGCCCACCTCCGCGCGGTTCTCCGTAAAGAAAAAAGGCAGGCTTGTTTCTTCGAAGCTACGAATCCAGCAGGTAACGACGATTTTCCCTTTTTAATCTAAAAGCAAGGAACGCACCGGGAGACGCAGCGTGATGGCTCGCACGCGTCGTTGTCCCATCCTTCCTGTTCGATCGGCCAAGTATGCGTGAGCTCTCGCCTTCTCCGAGACAAACCTTCGAAAAACGACTTTTGTGGTCAGAAAGGAGATGGTTTTCGTGGAGGCGAGGCGTGGCACGGTCGGCCTAGGTGGCCCGGCAGTAACTTACGCGCGCCCATCACCAGAGTTATCCGAATAATGCCGCGCTATCTCAAATAACCAGCGATTTATGCGTTTACACGGATTATCCCGCCGCAACTTTATGGCCGGTAGTTACTTAATCACGTTAGGAACCACCGGGGACGACGAGACTCGCGAGTATTTCTACGTTTTCTTCTTTCTTTTCTTTTTCTACTCCGATCGCGCAACGTTCGTACGTACTTTCGAAAATCCGATCTTTTCTATAACTCTTTCTCGTACGCTAGATTAATGTTAGGTAGGTAATTAAATTTATGGAAATCACTTAGATTTCATTTTAGTTACCTAGGGGGTGCTACCTCCACGTATTATATCATTACGAAGAAGGTGCAAGGTCGTTTCAAAATTAATTCAATGGCGATTAATCGAAGATAAACATAAATTCTTCGAAGAAGTCGAGAAGAGACTTAGGATCGGGGCAAGGTGCAAGGGCGTTCCCGGCGTGAAAGTCGAAGCGTAAGCGATAAACACGTACTTGCGTACTGTACGAGAGTATACGTACTAACATCGGTGCGTGTTGGTTCGCGTACCTGCTTTACGCCGCTTTAGAAGGTACGCACGCACGAAGAGACGCAGGTTGCCACCGCCACCAGGTTGTGGGCCGCACCTGTAAACTCGCGGCTCCCTCGCGTATGCGCCTATACGCGCGTACATGCGCGTATATGCGCGTGCGTCCTGGCCAGAAAGCGTGGGCGGTCTGCGAGCGCCAACGAGCTGACGCAAATCTCGCTATGTGAATACATTTTTTACGGAATTAACTTCGATAACGCCGCCGACAAAGATGCTCGAGGGGAATTCACCGGTGGCGGTTCATACGGCGCGAATTAACTCTCTCTCTTTTTTTCTCGGCAAGAAAGGTGCCGGTCGATCGATTATAAAACAACCTTCGAACGCGCGTACATATATATATATACATACGCGCGCACACACACACACGTACAATGGAGCTTTTGCTCGTATCATTTCGCTTTATTTTTTCTTCCCATTCATTCGCTACCTTTCTTCCCATCGAAGAAACGTATCATCGGCGCGATATCTCGATCGACGATCCATCCGTCGATCGGCAACGCTGCCCAGGCCGAATAAATCGAGTTGAAACATTCGAACCGTCCGAACAATGTGTCAGATCGATTATCGAAGCGCGACGTTCGATGTTGATAGACTATAAGAAACGCAACATAGTCGGGTTTCGATCGATCGCGACGAGAAATCGGAGGTTTCGCAAGTCGAGCTACGTACGTTTCTTGAAGCCGGTCTCTGGCAACGATGATTCGTGCGTGTTTCTTCGCGCGTGTAACTCGCATACCTTGAGACATGCACCGGCCACGTTCGTTGCATTCTTTGCGCCAAGTGCATTTTCAGTCTCTCGTACGAGCGCATCGATATCGGTACTCTCGCTTCTTCCTCTTCTTCCTCTTCGTCTCTTTCCTCCTTTTCTTCTCGTAAAGAGCGAGACCTTGGGCGGTCCATAAATTACGTGAAATAATGATGTCAGCCCTCGTAATGAGCGTAAAGTGCGCGCAGGGTGTTTCGATGCGTTAAGAGGGATAAAGGGGGATTCACGATGATGCTCGCAGCACGAATACATTCTCTCTCTCTCTCTCTCTCTCTCTCTCTCTCTCCTCCTTCGACTTCAAAATTACTTGGTTTATTTGCAATTCCGTAAAAAATCTTTTAACGTCGATCGCGGCGTAAATGTTGACCGATTCGAGCCCAAGACGCGCTCGTCCAAGCCGTACGTCGGCAAATATTTTGTCATCTTCCCGAGACGTCCCACGCCTCGGACAAGCTGGACGATACTTTCTCGATGTTATCGTTCGAACGGTGGGTGGGATAATGGTTGACATAAGTTAAAATTTCGGCCGATACACGCGAAAACAGGTGAGTTACGGACGGAATTAAGTGAGTTAAGACCGAGCAACGTGCGTGTCGCGTTCGACGACGGTGCGAACGCCAATTTTATTGGCAATTTGTCGCGAGCGTTCTTCAATTTATCGAGAGTGGACGCTGTTGCATTCGCTCCCCTCCTTCTCCATCCCTTCCTCCTTATTGAAAAAACGCGTCGAAACTTCTCAATTAACACGAATTCCATTACACACGTTCGTTCGATCTTCGAGCAAACGCGAGAATCTTCTATCTCCGTCGTTGCCTTTTTCTCTTGATCCAATTTCCGCGATTGCGAAATAAAATAAAATATTTTATAGAACGCTATGTTGTAACGAACGTCCTCTTTTCGAGAAAAATTCACATATTATACGGCGGAAACCGCCCGTGCATTCCAACCGCGTCAGCGTGCTAAATCGTCGTTAATTTTGCCGCGAAAGAACACGAATTACCATAAATTTTGTCACGAGCGACCGTCCATTAGATATGCTAAAAACGGCGTAGATTATGGCTGCTACGAAGAAGCCACCGATCGCGTGTACGTTTCGCGAAGAAACGTCCTGCCGATTTGAAAGGAATCAACCCGCGCTAGCGACCCGAACCCGCGCATCTAACGTTTCTAAGAACTTTAGGAAAGTTTTTTTCCTATAAACGAACTGTCGAAGGAACATAATATATCGCGCGTTAACAAATTTTTACGAAGACATTAAGTAGAATTGCCTCTCTCTCTCTCCCTCTCCCTCTCCCCCTCTCTCTCTCTCTCTCTCTCTCTCTCTCTCTCTCTCTCTCTCTCTCACCGTAGATTGTTATTCGACTTTGAAAGAAGGAAGATCGAAGTCGACGCGTCGAGAAGAGTGCCGAAGAACGCAGGACATCGAGAAGGACCGGCATATAATGCCATTCGAGTGGTAATTTGCTCGAGATGGGTCATTACAAGCTTAAGGTTTCTCTCTCTCTCTCTATCTCTCGGTCTCTCTTTCTCTTGCTTCCTCTGCTTTGTCCGTTGGCCGCGAGACACGAGAAAAGACGGTCGTTCGCGAAGAAGTAGTATATGCGACTGGAACCCTCTCGTGAAAGCGAGGCCCGCTGACCTCATCGTGAACCACCGCCGTCAAAACACGCGCCTCGGCCCTCCATACCTCTTTGGATCTGGTAATTTCGGTTTGGACAAAAAAGAAAAAAGAGGAAGACGTAAAACATACTACCTCGAAGAGAAGAACGTCTTGGAAAATGGACATACCTACCTACCTACCTACCTACCGTGTCTTTGAGACGACGTTCGAAGATTGACTCTCGGCGGTCTCGTTGCTACCGTTCCGTAATAATAATAATAATTAGGCTCGATCAAGCCCTCGTTCGTTCATTTCTTTTTTCAAATATTGTCGGAAATAATGAGATAGTAAAATATATAATGATCGTTACGGACGCGTTAATATCGAAGGAAATCGTTCAATGTCTCTCGACAAGAGCGTAAAGGCAAGCTTCGAGAGATATTCGGTCGTCCGTTATTCGTTCCAACGTTTAAAGTACGAAACGCGTGATAATCTCGAGCGGACAATGGACGAGCTCGGTACCTACCTATCGAAGGACTCTGAATCCAACGGCGCAGAAGCAGAAAAGATAGCAAATTTTTAAGGACGCTTTAACGGTCGGAGACAAGGGCCGAGCGAACCTTACGGTGGCGAAGCGTCGGCTTTTGAGAATTACGACCACGCGTGTCACCGTAATCCTGGTTTATATGCCGCCGTCGAGCCGGCCTCTTCTCTCTTTTATTTTAGCGCAGGTTGGTCAAACACCTAAACACCTCGAGCTCGGCTTTCTCACGTACACGTACACCCACACACCTTCGTATTCTTATTTCAGACTAATTTTAGTTGCACGATTCTACGGGTAGTCTTTCCTTGCTGGCACATCTTTCTATCTCCTCGGGTCTGTTTTTTTTTGCATGCGCTATTTTGTGGTTTTACGAGGCTTAATGACCGAAACCATAATAAAGAGCTATCCACTCGTCTTTCCTTTCTCTCCTGCGAAAAGGATACGAAGCGGTGGGCCGGACAGGTCCGCAGGAGCCCGACGTCCTCGGAAGCCGACGCACGTAGCTAGAAGGCTCGCGAACGTAGGACCCCCGACAGGCCTAACCGCGGAACGAGTTTCAGCAGGTTGAGATACCGCGGCTAGGCGGTACGCGCCCACGCCGGGCGAATATCGTCCATCTCATCTTTCTCTATCTCCTTCTAACGATTCTCCAGGCACAGGCACGGCCTCGTTGTTTCCTCGGGACGTTCCGTCGTCTCACCACCACCTGTACGACCCACTCGACGGATCCGTCGTTTGGAAGTCGTACGACGAATTTCTGTCAGAAGTCAAAGTTCGTCCGAATGGAATTCGGAAAACAAATTCTCCTCGGGATTCGTATTCCTCGACGTCGAATCGATTCCGAGAAATTGCAACAAGCGCGTCGACATTTCGTACGTCGAAAAGCGGCCATGTATCATAAGCGTTAAATAATTACACATTCGTACCGGCCATTATTTTCGACGAGACTGCAATCCCGATATCCCTCCCGTTGGTACATCGGACCAAGGCGTGTCACTATCCATCACGCGCGCGTACGAGAGGAAGAAGAGGAACGTCCTACGTCTCTCTCTTCTTCTTATTCCTCTTCTCATTCTTCTTCTCATTCTTCTTCCTTATCCTCCTCCACCTTCTTCTCTTCCTCGTCTCTCTCCGCGAATGCTTTACGATCTCCAATGATTACGCGTCTCATTATATTTTAATTAGCATGCAGTATCTCTCGGTACCGCCCGATTCGTGGTTCATTAATGTTGTTTACGAGCTACTCATTATATTCAAATATTATTGAATAACGTTCGTTAAACGCCGATGTTCCTGAACTTTCTGTCAAATTTGCCATAACGCGTTAGCTCGTACGACTCGAACGGACATTCGCAGGATCACACAACACGGTTCCTTTCCTCGTTCGAAGATAGCTTTCCTTCTTTCGAACGTCATCGACGCTTCTCCGAGCGTCGGTGTTCTCTCTCGATCGCTAACCTTCTATTCGTCGGTGTCTTCTACGGTGCTCCTACGGACAATTCTTCTACCGCGAATCGTGCTCGAGCACGCCTTTCATGAATATATGCGAATTTCAAGAGCGATATCTTACGGGTATAGCTGTCACGGGAAACGTCGAAACGGGCGACGGCGCCCGATGCCGCTTAAAATATGTGCGACGCGTAAGCGATTTCTTCGAGCGTGGACCGGTCGAAATAATTTCTCGAACGAGCTCCATGCATAGTTATGTGCCTTTGGAAATTCGTAAGAAGGTACCTCCTGTGATTTACGATAGCCAGGAGATGAATAGAATATTCGACGTTTCTCGCTCGGTTCTTCTCTCTCTCTCTCTCTCTCTCTCTCTCTCTCTCTCTCTCTCTCGCATCGAAAATTACTAATTAATTTTATTAATAGTTCCCACGATCGTCGAACTTTAAAGTGGAAGAGAGGCTCGAGGCTTCAATTCCGCTATAGAGTCCGTCACCACTTAACGGCAAGGATGATGGTGTGGTTCATGGTGAGAGTCGAGACCACGATAAATCGCAAAACGTATAGGTGCGTTTTAATAAAGCTTCTCTTCTACCAAGTATATCGGCGCGTCGGGCTACGATCGACGGGCAGCGAATTTATAATATTGACATGGCAGCGGCCCACGCATAGCCCGGGGCTGAAATCGATGGAGGAACGTAACGCTAAAAGAAGAAGAGGAACATGGAGAAGGAGAGGGAGAAGAAGAGGGAGACGACGAAGATGAGAAGGAAGAAGAAAAGGGTGGATGATGAGAAAAAGTGAAAGAAAAAGGAAAGACTTACGAGAGAAAGAGAGAAGGAGAGTGTACACTTCACCCATGCAATATGTAAATCCAATAAGAATCTCTCTCGCTTCGTTCGGAAATTAGGCGCGCGCGTGTACGCGTGTAGGTTCTCGAGCGTGTAAAACAGAGAAAGAGAGAGAATGACGATGCGCGTAGATAAGGTGTAGTTATATGGCGCGGAACGTAGAGCCGATTGCGAGTTAAAATCCATGGAGGGAGAAAAGCGGATGTTGAGCAAGGCGAGTGCTTGGCAGGTGCCGCGTGGTGTGGGTGTCGTTTTACACCAAACTCGAGAGAAAACCTTTCAGTTCCCCTTCCTTTCGTTTTTCCTCGTACTTTCTTTCTTTCCCTTTTTTTATACAGGAAAGAGGGTCGAGCCGATCTGCTTTAACGACATTTTTTCGTGCGTCGGAAAAAAAATCTCCTAGAACCGTAGTAATTCCATTTTGATTTATAAGATCCACGAAGCCTCTCGTTGTCTCCTCTGGAACAATGGCGAGCTAGGTGAGTTGGGAAACACGTGTCGCGTTGTATCGATAATAATCGCGCGGCTTAATATTACTTTTATAGTCCTTTATAAATCATATTCGCCGTAACGGTAGCGAAGAGCGTGACACGGAAGTGTTACGCGCGAATAATAACGCGAACAGTAATAAATTCGCGACCGGTTAAAAAAATATCATTCGGTAATGGCGTAGTAATAAATTCCATAAAATATATCTTGGACGTCTTCCTTGGCAAATAGGGCGGGATCGAATATTTCCTAATACAAGTTGATTCGCGCGTACGCCATTAGTTTGCATCGAATGAAACGCGTTACGAAATAATATTGAGGGGGAAGCGAGAGGGAAAGGAGGAACGAAGGAGGAAGGTCCTTCGGACCTGCTAGGTTCGAAGATCACGTCCGTGCGCATATGGAGAGGCCGTGAAGCAGATGAGGGGTCAGAGTACTTCCTACACGCGGTGTCTATGCGCTCGTACACCCATATGCACACGCTTACGTGGGCACAACAACGTGTGGGACACCATAGAAGACCACGAGGCAACGCACCACCTGTTGAATCCCGAGGGAGAGTGGGAGGACGTTGTCGAGGGAGGACCGGCGTATAGACGTGGAGAGATTCGAGAGGTCGAATGGAGAGGAAGAATGAGATAGAATGGACTTTGAGTCTCTCTCTCTCTCTCTCTCTCTTCATCTTACAATCGTTTCTCTACTCTTCTCGCTCTCTCCTTCGATTCCTTTAGCGTTAGTCATCATCATAGCCGCGCACCTTTCGTAATGCTTAATATCTTATTATACTGACCGATCGCGAATGTCCATCCGTACGTTAATTGGATGCCGACACGATCGTAGGCAGAACGAGAAAACTCGTCTTTGTGAGCGTAGGGTGCTTCGCAAGATTCCGTGTAGTTGGGTAAATCCTTCTATACTTTTCGTTTTCTTCCTTTTTCAATTTTTCGTCAAGGGATCGGTTAATTGGCGAATTAAAGTTGAAGGAGATAAACATTACGAACGGAGTAGGATGTTGGTAAATGTTCGTTCGTTGTACTATTATCTCGATGGACAACGTACGATAGGTAATAAATTGTACGTCGTGACAGAAAAGAGACACGTTCTCGTCGTCGTCGTTGTCGTCGATTTTCCACGTTTCTCGCGCGCGTAGGAACGTAGTACGTTCGCCCTAGGAATAGATATCTTTTTGGATTCACATTGGTCGCACGTGTGTCCGGGCTTTAATAGTACGACGCACACGTGTTCGCGAGCGAACGACAAGAGGGCTTCTTTCGTGCCCACGCCACGATGGGGCGGCTTCCTCTTCCTGCCCTCGACGACAGGTCAGGTAACGCCGATCTTAATCCCAATGGATCTCTGGGTGGTACAGGATGCGAATGCTCGGGATGACAGTATCCTCGAGATTTATACGCGCCTTGTAAAGAGACCCTGCTCTTTCCCTTTCTCTCTCTCTCTCTCTCTCTCTCTCTCTCTCTTCTCGTCTTGCCTCGTAAACGAAAAGATCTTTGTAACACTGGCGATAAAAATGACATCAATTATTTCGATTTTATTCGACGAAACGAAGAAAGACGAAAGTCGTGCGGTTAAACGTAGATCGCTTCGATCTAGAGACAATAATTTCGTCGAACGATTTGCTCGTTCATGGTTTGAAATCATAGATCGACGTTACTGAAATCTCTCTTTCTCTCTTTCTCCCTCACGAGAGATTAACGACCGCGAAGCTTATCGAAAGAAACGAGAGTGCCAGTTCAGAGGCTAGAGGAACGATGACAGGTCCTGCTTTTGCGTCCTTCGCTCTAGGAAGTTTTATGCGACTTAGTCGACTGTAGCGAGACGAGTATTATTGAAATCGATGGAATAAAAATCTAAAGGTGGAAAGAGGCAAAAAGAGAGGAAAGGATCGATGCTCTTGCGCACGACCTAACGATGCGGTCTCGAGCGGTGAGCGAAGAGAGACGCGATATAAATCGATTATCCGTAGATATCCGTGATATATCGTGACGGGACCAGCTTCGTGACAGGTGGGAGGACCGGCAGAGAAGAAGAAATTTCGAATTCCACTCGTCTAGTCTCTCGACTTTTACTACGCGCGTCTCTCTCGAAAGAGAGAGAGAAGAACCAATAGGACCGACGAAAAGTCGCCCACGGACAGATCGAGAACGGATCGAGAAGAGATCGAGAACAGATCTTCGATTCGATTTGGAACGCTACAGGGAGATCCGGTCGATCCTCGTTTCGTAAAAGCGTAGCAACGTTACTTCCACGTAGACTCGTCGTCTTTTCATTGACACGTCGATGAGATAACAGAGAGAGAGAGGCCAAACGCGAGCACCGTGTACGTTCAATTATGTCGACGCGCAAGAAGTATATAGGTACCTACGCGTAGGTACGATCGAAGAAGTTCGTATTGAAACCGTTAGAACGTTCGAACTAGCGGGAGGTAATCGATAACTGACTATGAACTGACGCTTTTTAACGATCGACTCTTCATCGATCCTTTCCAAACGGGCCGCTTGTCAAGTCGCGTTAAAAAGCGATAACAGTCCGCCCGGCAAAAAATTCCGATATAGCGAACGAGGAGGTGACAGCTATTTCTACGTGACAAATGGCGCGCTATCGAAAGGCGGATCCCAAAAGAGGATAGACGATCGATGGAATCGGTGAGACAATGGGGATTGGAAAGGATTCGATATATAGCAGCAGGTAGTTCGAGTGAGATCGATCGAACGAGATGGAAGCCGAATCGTTCTGGGTACTCTCGGCTTCGTGCAAGGTGCAAGTTCAAATCGATTACCGACGAAGCCGCGGATCGTTACCGCCATTTTTTCTCCGACACCTCTCCCGTAGGCGCATCGACCCACGGCTCTTCTCGAACATACGATATCTCGAGCTCCTTTCTCCTCTCTCCTCTCACCTTTCTTTCATCCACCCCCACGATAGGCAGCGTAATAGCTCACTTCGTTCACTGTTACTGTTATGCAAGATATAATAGGGTAATAATGGCACGTTCTGGGCCTCCTCTCTCAGCCGGTAACGCAGGGTGGAGCCAGTCACGATCAGAAACTGACGTAAGCATCTCGTTCGTACCTCTTCTTCTTCTTCTTCTTCTTCTTCTTCTTCTTCTTCTTCGTCTTCGTCTTCGTCTTCTTATTTCTCTTTTTCTTCCTCCTCTTCGCTTCTCCGACTTTTTCTTCTCCTACACTCCGCTACTTCTACGTTCTCAAAGACTTTGCTCGCTTTTCACCGGTGATTACTGACTACGGCTCGTTAGAATGGCGATCGGCCCTGTGGCGAAACAGGGTTTGGCTTCCGAGCCGATCGCTTCGAAATACTACTAATGCCTGAAAGGTTCGCCTCGACCACCGTTATTTTTTTTGAATCTTCTTCGCTGCGTAAGATCGCTTTCAAAATTTTAGTCCCCGCTCGTTTTCCAACGAAATGTCGCAAACCCGACCGATCGTCGATTAAATTTTGCAAAGAAAAAGAACGGTATTAGCATTTCACCGTTTCCAAGCGACCGCGTAATAGCCACCGGCTGTACCTGCAATTTAAAATCGGCATAAACTGCTGCTTCGAACGCCGAGATAATTTCCAAACGTTGCGGTTATTTCGTTTGGCGATATTCCAGGTGGGGTCGATCACGAAATCCAGTTGTCGCAAGACGAACGTTCCTTTTTTCTTTTCTGCAAAGATGTCTAACTAACCGTCGATCGATTAAGCGTTTACGACTTGCAGAAGTAGGAGCGGAGAGTCGCGATGGCCCGATAATTAAGTGACACCTTAGTTACGGCGCGTGTTGCATCGTCGTGAGTCGTGACTTAACACCTCTTCATCCGCCACAAGGTGCGTGTCAGCAACTTGTATCCCTTGGAAAGCTCGCGAGTCGAGTGCCTGCTGTCGTTCTCGTTAAATCCACGCGGAGAAGCCCTACCGATGTTCAACATTTTCTCCAAATAGGATCGATCGCACCTTTTTTCTTCGGTGCGAGTCAATTGGCAGGATCGTTTCGAGTACCATCCACTGGCACCACCGATCTCTCTCTCTCTCTCTACTTATACAAGGATCGCGTGGGTGGTACGACGATGATTCGACGCTTCTTCCTTCCTTTCCAGCTCTTTCTTTCGCTCGAGGCCAAAACACTCGACTATCTCGATTTTCATAACAAACGTAGACCTCCGCCTTCGGATGCACCTGTACGACAAGGAAACTAAGAGGGAAAGAGAGAGAGAGAGAGAGAGAGAAGAAAGAAAAGAGAGAGAGAGAGAGAGAAAGACAGAGAGAAAGAAAGAGAGGAGCTCGTCTTACTTGAAATCTTATCCCCGCGAGGTCAAGGAGGCTCTCTTTTTCTCTCCCCCTTTCTTTTTCCTTCTCTCTTTCTTTAATAATCCATTCGTTGAATCTCCGACACTTAACACCGGATATCGTGACTTTAATTATGAACATTTCCAACGAAACGAAAAGATGGACATCGTCCGTAGTGTATACGTCTTTTTATGGAGGTTGGTTACAGCGAAAGAAAAAATCAAGAAAGAAACGGGTATTATTGGTCGACCTCTCGGAGGATGATGCCAACGAATTTACCATCCTCGATGAAGACGATGATTGTTAATCCTTGCGGTTGTCGGCTTTCGACCGACCACATTTTTCTTATGTATAGTCTGCGAGTATTTTGTACCATATAACATAATTACGATGATCATAAGCACGTACTATCTACCTCCATCTCGTTTGGCTCTTTTTCTCTTTCTCTCTCTCTCTCTCTCTCTCTCACGGATTTGCCTCGGTAGCGAGCAAAGTGATGAGGCGTGGCCGATCAGCTGGTAGCCACTGCCTTCGATCCGGTCCTTTGCGAGGGGTCACGACCCGACCGACCTTCGATCGGCCCTCGATAGAGCTATTTTGACGGCGCAGTAATCCCTCTCGTTCTATCCTCTCGTTTCACCGACGACCAAGGAGTCTTCGCGAAATATCTTGGCAAGACTTTATATATCAAATTGATGCGCGCGCGTAACCGTTCCGTGATCCGTACATTATTCCCAGCGAGGGCCACTATTCGTGAGGACGCAAACCGAGAAACTCTTTCCTCTGGCACGACAGAGAACGAGGGATCGCTCGTAAATTCGACCGAGTACGGAGAAAGTACGGCGCTTCTCTTCTCGCGATTCCGATTATACAGCACGTTCGAGCCAACGGTGTCCGATTTCTGACAAATAGTTATGCTGGCCTTACCCGCGTGATCTCAGCGATTTCAGGCGTACTTTGGTACGGCTCTTCGTCTTCTCGAAAACTCTTCGGGATCGTTAACGCTCCTACTCTCCATCGAGAATCTCCTTCTTATTATCATCTCCGCGTTAACAAATGGAGAATGTTCGAGCTTATATCGCTCCCGTGCATACTCGCGTTCGCTCGTAATCGAATTCACATACGGACCCTGTGCCGGCTTATTAGAGTGAATCGGATAGAGGGAGGGAGATGAAGACAAAAAAGAGGGAAAGAAACGTATAGAAATCCCAGAGAGAGAAAGAGAGAGGAGGTACGTACGACGACGTTAACCGATCGGAAGATACGATAGCTCGATACAGTCTTCCACTTCTCGCATCGTGATCGATGCGTCGGGAATATAATTGGTCGCGCTGCCTTTCGAGGAAGAACCGTTGCAAAAATGATGCCGACTTACGTTCGCCGACGATAATTTTATTTAGAATCGTGGAGAAGGTCAACGTAGTCGTGCACTAGGTATAACGTAGTCTCGGTAGATGAAGCTATTTCCCCGTGATTTATAGAGACTCGGCCGGAAAGTAATGAGAAATCTCCGAGATTCTCGCAAACTTCTCGAGAGAAGTGGATACGTTCGTACATCTCTCCCGTACGAAAGAAAAATGGAGATAATAGCGTTACGATCTATGGGATTTCTCGATACGCTATGGCGAAAATAAACGACGAAATAATTATCCGTGCGACGTTGGGCGAGGAGAAAAAGCTATTCTTAAAATACAGCAGCATCTCGACAACGAGAACGGAAGCGTTCGCGTTGCGAGCGAGGGAAGGAGAATCCACGACGAATCGGACGATTATGTCTTGATTTGTGAAGAACCGTCCCGAGGTGGCCGACCCTGGCTAGACGACCTTTTCTTTTCATGCTTTGCGTCACTCACGACCTACCGTTGGAGCTTTGACTCGCTGCACGATTCGAACATTATCGTATATTACGGGCAAGCTACGGCACTCGGACGCATCGCCGAGAAAAACTTTTCACGACTCGCATACCGGCGCACGTTTTTGCAGACTAACAATAAGATCGCGTTAATAAACATACACGTCGCAGGGAATAGATCGATCTCGTTGTTCGTGAAAAAGAAAAAGAAAAAAAGACCTAAAAGGAAAAGAATGTCGAGCGATAAAGAAAGGAGGAGGAGGAGGAGAAGGAGAAGGAGGAGGAGGAGGAGGAGAAGAAGAAGAAGAAGAAGAAGAAGAAGAAGAAGAAGGACGTAGAGCGAGAGAAAGATCCCCTTGGGCCCTTCGAAGGGAGAGGGATAAATGGAGTACACGGGAGCTCGAGTCGGTAGCTCATCCGTAGGCACGCGCGGCCTCTGGCACGCGCACACTCGCGCGAGTACGCACGACTCTCGTAGTGCCTTTGCTCGTATTTGCGCGTACGCAGACATACACCACTCACACACGTGTCTAACGAGTACGCGGCTTGGTACGGGAGATTATATCATCAATGTCGTTACCGCATTACGCCTCTCTTAGCCTCGGGCTCCCGCCTCGTAAGAAACTCGCGCTAATATCCCGCCACAAGACGATAACGACGGATTCTAGCGATATCGCGTGATTATGTTCGCGCTGGAATCTACGTGACCGGAGTCCCACGAGTTATCCTTTCTCGTCTTCGTTCCCTCTTCCTCGTGAAACTCCGTTTCTTCCTTCTTCCTCCTGTCTGTCCGTATACGTACACGTACTTACTTAGATACCTACTACCACGTAGCCTCGAGCCGTTTCTTTTTATTCTCGTTGGACGATCGAACGAATCGCTTTATTCTATTATTTCGTTTACCATCTATTTTTCAAACAGAGAGAAAGTTCTATCAACGAGAACAACACACGATTATTTCAATACTCCTCCTTATTCGTGCTACGCTTTCCCGAGGTAGACATAAATTATTCCGAGAGATCGCATCGATCTTTATATAATCTAAGTATAGCCGAGTACGGTTAAAAATATTCGAACGAACGTCGAGAGGGGAGGCGATTACACGATGGAAAATATTCGCACGGTCGCTCGTGCTTACGTTCGATAAGAACCTTTGAGGGATTAGATAAAAAATGAGATATCCCGAGCGATTTTCGCCAAAGTAAAATATAGAACAAAGGACACTTCAGATAGCCGTACGCGGATATAAGCGATATCGATGACTCCCCCATGCACCGAGAGTACACCTGCTACGACTCGCGACCACCGAGGGCCAAGGTCCGGTGACCTCATTTCCTTCCTACACACCTAGACCCCTTTAGATCGTTCCCTCTTTCCCTTTCCTTTCCTTCTTTCGTCTCTATTTCGATCCATTCCTCGTCACCTGCGAATCCCCCGGCCACACTTCCTTGCAACCCTTCCCTCCTTCCGGTCCCTCTCTCTCTCTCTCTCTTGCACCCACTCTATCGATCGAGACTAGCAACTCTCGAAGAAGCTTCTCTCGTTCCAAAGTACCCCCGCGACGTCGTTACACCCCGATGGATTCGCAACGTTTGAACGACATGTGATGGCGTTCTTGCGGTCGTACGAAAACGGACATGCGTTTACATCAGGAAGGACGATTGCTCGCTCTTATGTACTAGAACGTAATTATCTTTCCGTAGATATATCTTTTCATCGCATTGTTGTACCTAGCTCCGTAAGAACGAACGATCAATAGACGCTACTTCGTTGATCTTTGTGACGCGAATGAAAAGTTCGTATAACAGTATTCGAGACATTATCGTACTCTCTTCCATTCAGATCCACGCAATACACTCATATGTTATTCTCGAATAATCAATGACGTGCTTTCTTTAGTATTCTGATTAATACGCGTACGTAATTATAGCAGTGGCACGGGTTCCGTCATCGGCGCGTGAAAGATCGTCACGACGATGCGACGGTACGTACGTATAAAGAAAATGAATTAAAAGGAGGTAGCACGCGTCGGCGATTCGTCATCTGGCATGCATCACCGAGTTTACCGCCGCAGGGTGGCGAACCTTAGCTTCGCGGCAAGACTTTGGAATGCACCTGCAATAGTCGAGCTTATAAAATATACAAAAATTTCTATTAACGTATCGTCGAGTCGAGTTATCGTTGCGAGCAGACGAATCGTATATTCGCGCTATCGAGATTGAGAGACACAGAGTTTATGAAAGATACAAAGTTGATCGATTCGGCTCATATCGAAATACTCGTAGATTCGAAACGAAGCTGCTCGTACGTTTTTAAGCAACGATATACTGGTTTCGACGTTCGGAAAGCTACGAGTAAAGACACGCGAGAACGAGACGACTCTATATAGATCTTTTCGAATACTCTCGCGGTAACGATCGTAACTTATGCGATTATTTCTACGAATACGTCTCTGTACGTACAATGAAAGGGGTATGCGCCGTAAACTGTCCCGAATATTGGTTCGCGATAAAAGGGAACTTTAAGAGCGTAGTTTACGAGATGCCGAAAGGATGGGGTTCCTCTTATTAATGACGGTTTTATATTCGCCAAAAGGATAAATCGGTTCCTCCATCGCGTCGTTCGCTTCCGGGACGCGCATTGTTGTTCGCGTGTGCTCCTTAAAAAGTAACGAGTAATTTCTCAGTTCGCCTTTAAAGGAGATTTAAAACTTACGTACCGCGTAGCTTTTAATCTCGACGTACGAGAGGACACGCGCGGCAACTTGGCCATAGTGCGCACGAGTTCTTCCCGTATTTACGATCCTAACTTTCGCATTCTCAAAGAAATATAAGCAATTTCAAAATTCGACGAACGTGTAACTCTTTCGTACAATAACGTCTTTTGAACGATAACGCTCGAATAGCGGTAATTTGTATCCGATTTTTTCTTCTTTTCTTTTCTTCTTCCTTTTTTCTTTTCCTTGCAATGATTCAGAGCGAAGAATGAAAGAACGTGTAGACTGGCGACCTCGTTCGGCCCTAAGTCCTGTCCCCTTTTCCTTCGGAAAACGATAAGTAAAACGTAATATCGGTTCAAGGATGGTGGAGAACATATCGAGGATATTATCGACTTCGTCGTCGTCGCGCGCTTTATCCCGTGTAGAATCATTTCCGGGTGTGGAACGCAAGAACCAAATACTCACCCGCATTTTCGTACGCGACATGCCGCGAACGAGTACGGCGATCATTTAGACTCTCGACTCCTCTCGACCCTGCTCGAAGCGCTTTCTTTCGAGGCTGGCGCCATGCGTAGGCGCCGTTTTTTCTCGTGACGTTCGCCAGCGCGAGCGAGAGAGAGAGAGAGAGAGAGAGGGAGAGGGAGAGGAAGAAAGGTCGGTGATATAATCCGGAGAGATCGAAGGAGATAGAGAGGATCGACGATATTTGTGTTACGCGGTGAGTACCGCTACGCGACCCGAAATCCATGTCAGTGAATGTTTCTCGTGGAAAGCAATAGTAAAATTGGTGACACTGATAATGCAGAGATAATTGAAATCCGGTTCGGGTCGTCTCGCTTGGACCCTTCGACGACGCGTGCGACCGAGAACGATCTGTAATCGATATCTATAATACGATTTAATATTGCTTACGACGATAGGAAGATTTCTCGATTCGTATTATCGGTCCATTAATACGGAACTTTATGACGGGACCTTCGTTGAGTAGGGAATTATAAAAAATCTGCAAACGTGCGAAGTAATCTTTGGAAAGCGTTTAAAATTGGTTTAACTCATTTGTAATACGCGATCGATAAAGAGTCGAAAGCATATTCGAAAGAAGAAAAGGAGGATATCTTTACGGTACTAGATATTCAATGCGTTCTCTTTACCGTACCTATCGACGCTATCGTTCTCGGAGGAATGCCAGATCGTTAAACGATATACGCTCTCCGCATGCCGTATTCCTTGTTCAGCAATTGTATTACACGTCCTGGCGAAAGAAGGATCGATTCGAGCGGAGCAATCGCTCACGATGACACCGACTCGTAAGTTTGTCAGTGCCCAGCGCGCTTCCAAGTGCGCGAAACGCGCCGCGATAAATCGACTTTTACCCGAGGACCAATTTCTCTTGGCCGATCTTCTCGCGATCTGTGACGCCGAGTGACGTCGAGGATCGTCACGAGGAGATTTATGAATCGTGCGAATCCTAAAGAGAGAAAGAGAGATCGTTTCGTCTCGCTTCGTCCAAACGCTCCCGCGTATGTACCGACGAAATGGACCGACTCGTTCTATCGGTACAAGAAGATCCTCTCTTTCGATTCTTTAGTATTTTTACAACTGTACAAACTTTCTTCGAGATAAGTGTGCTTCGGGGTTGGAGGTCGAGGCGAGGATAGTAAACGATATACTTTCTCTTTCCGATACGGCGAACGAGACCGATCGTGTTGCCCGAACGTGGACAAAAATACGAATGATAATACGTAATGTCGTCAGAATTTGATTAATTAAACGTTTAAAAAATTACGTGAAACGCGTATAAGATAGACGAGGAGTGAAAAAAAGATTATGAGCCTAGTAAAAACCTATTAGCTCAGAAATGTGTAAGTTATCGTAAAACAGCTGAAAGCAACGAAACAATTCACGTCCTCCTCTCGTAATAGCGACTCGTTATCGGTGGTACGGCTAAAAGCGTTGCACTTCCTATCAGTAGATAAGACCGTTTCCTCAATGGCGAGGAACAATGTACGTACGTAAAACCGTCCGGAAACTATGCGTACGAAGGCAAGTCGACAGGTAGCCAGCCACAAAAATTCCCATCGGCTCTGCTACGAATACTCACCTGCTACCGGCTTCGTCAGCCTGGCACCATATGTCAGCTCGCAATCCGGACATTTCCCAAAGGCAACACGGAGTGTATGGCTTATTTCGTGCCGATGTTCGCAGAGTGTTTGGCAAACATGTGGATTTTCCCAACGAACATTGTCACAACCAACAATAATTCGACAATAGACCGAACCGTCCTTCCAGATTTTCTCAAGCATCAGAAATGCGTGCGTGCGCGTGAACGTCGTAAAGTTTGCCCTTGCATTTGTGAAACATCTTGCAATGTACAAAACTTCAAAATACCTGCTTCGAGCGCTGAAGAAGTTTGAGTAAAAGTCGTCGATGATTGGTCACGATTGTAAATACAATGATAACGGTTAATGAAAATCAGCCCTTGTCCGACCATTATTTCGATGGAGGACGCGTCGTAAGATTCGAAACTTTCTTTCCAGCACGTTTAAGGTCCAGTACGTGTCTGCACTTTGCTGGTAAAACTTTATTAAGAGTCTTTACGAAGTAGCCGGTGGTGGAATTATACCGTATTACCGGTCTATCGTGAAATTGCCTTAGCAGGTACGACGGAAAAACCTGAATCTTCAACCTGCTAAGTTTTCAACAACGATGTGAGAAGCGTCGAGGTTGTAAAAATAAAACACGTACATCTAGTTAATACAATGCCGTTCATCGTGCCGCATTGCCACGATCGTAGTCGCAAAATATCTTTAATAACCCATTTAATTACCTTTATATCTCGAATGTTGCAGATGGTGCATTTTATGTGTAAGGTACGACGCTGGTGGCCATACAGTTCTCTTCTTTTTCGACAGCCTCGGGAAAGTCTTAACGGGTCGATAGTAGAGGGAATACGAAAGGTACTTAAACTCTTTGTCACGTTCCCGGTAGGACCGGATTGTCTTGGAAATCCGGACGAAGGATTAAAAGGAACAACGGCGATCAAATTTTCTCATCGTTTTATGATTCGATTAAAGAACGATGTATGAGAGTTACTCAAGGACTTTGATACGATCATCGATATTCTAATCGCTATCTGGGAGGGTGAGGGAAGGAAAAGGAAGAAATCGGCGAGCGTATTTAACGCGCTTTAATTCAATCGTTCGTATGCGGCGAGGTGAGGCGCGCAGGGTCACTGCGCAGGGTCAATCGTATGCTAATTGCCGACGAAAAGACGAGCTCGCGCGCGAGTCAGCGAAGGTGGTAAGGGGGTGGAGAGAAGGAAAGAAGGAAGGAAGGAAAGAAAGAAAGAACAAGACGGAGAGAGAGAGAGAGAGAGAGAGAGAAAGAAAGAGAATTTCTCGCGTCCTCCGACGATCGTGCCTATATCCTCGACGCTCGCGCGCGTGTGTGTGCTGCGAGGTCTTTGAACCGGCGCCGCGCGCGCACGCTCCGTAATGCACCGTCGTCGTTGAATTGTTCTGCATAAATTGATGATGAGCGAATGTGAGACGCCGCGAAGAAGGTGCACGCACCGTAGGACGAAGACGAATCGTCTCGGAGAAAGAGAGACGAGCCGAGGATGCCCCCGAGGAGGCCACCACGCCTCCGTCGACGTTAATTACCGGCGATCTCGCGCGCTCTCGCGCGCTCTCGAGCGCACGAGAGTCAAAGTCTCGAACGATGCCCTCCACTTGGCCGATCGAACGCTCTTCCTCCTATCTTTCCATTGGGATTGAATCTTTCATACGTTTTCTCTCTCCCTCTCTCTCTCGTCCTCTTTCTTCCTGCGTTCTATCTCTTCGTCTTCGTTCATCTTCCAATGCAGAATACCGTATCGCTGATGGAAATGCGACGTATTTCGCAGTGGGAAGCCACCGTTGCCCGCTTTCACGAGATTAACCTCTGCGCCCTCGATCGCACGGTGAAAAAAAGAGCTATGAATTCGAGACGTAAATATGCCAATATAAATGGACGTACGCGAAAAATCGGCATTCGAAGGAAGAGAGGATGGTAGGTAGATAGATAGGTAGGTAGGTAGGTAGGTAGGTAAGTAAGTAGGCAGGTATAGGTAGTCGTCGATTATTAGGACGCATGTAGGTGTGGTTTGACTTTCTACATTAAAACGGTGCGAACGCTCAGCGCACGAGCCATTAATATCAATTAAAATCTTCGCTCTGTTGGTTTTAAGACTAAATGAAGATTTTGCTTCTCTAGCGGCAACAACATTCTTCGCAATTGACGGAGATTCTTCATTTTCATCCTCGAGAAACGTTCGAGCATCGAGAATCTTCGTCGTGTTCGATGGACTCGTTTTTTTCGTTTTATCCTTCGCCGATGCGCTTCTCTGGAAACGTGCAGCACGCTCACCTTCCACGCGTCCTTGGTGGTACGTGCTCGAACGCGAAGCCCGAACGAAGCCACGGCCGGAGGCTGGCCATCACATGTTTTTCGGGCCCTTACCTGTTCTCCTCTCTCTCTCTCTCTCTCTCCCTCTCTCTCACTCTCTCTTTATCTCTCTTTCTCACTCTTTACCTGCGACACACATGGCGAGCATACACCACCGTCGAAATTCTCTCGAAGCGCGAGCTCACGTTATGTACCTGCACCTGCATTAATGAGCTGGCCAGGGCCACCGACGGTAACAACACCCAACCTCTGTGCTGTTCCACCATGTGGACGACATACGCTTGCGACAAGAGAAAAAGAGAGTTTACGTTCCTGGACACGTTCGAGACGAAATCGAGTCGGGCGAAGCGATTCTCAGAAATATCCCGATGGATCGACTCACAGAAATGAGATCACCCGAGAGCTGATTTCATTCCTCGGAGACGACGAACGGATCGTTCTCGTCCGTTCGATAAGAGGAATCGACGTCTCGAGCGTGCCGAGTACGTGAGAAGCTGCCGTCAACAAGTGACGATGCCGAGTAGGTTCCAATCGCGACTTTACTCAGGGCTTCCTTGGTTGACGCATAGTTGTACGTGCTCTTCGAGCGTATCGCGATTGTAACCTCGAGATATCGCAACTAGGTCGGAAGCGCGACTTATAAAAATCGAATGAAACCGCGTGATCCTGTGAAAATGCGATGGAGATGATACTCGCTAACACTTCTCCGGTAGAAATAATATAGTAAAATAGAAAGAGTTAGTTTTACGTAGACGATAAGTCCGACGAGGAAAGTATTAAGCGATAGCACCATTACGATATTCTCTCGAGTCTAACAGAGCCCTTTGCTTACTTTGAAATTCGATACGACGCTATCGAGTAGGTATTTATATATCCGCGTGTATGTATACGCGTGTGTTTTCGTGTGCATGCGCGCGCACGTACGTACGTACGTGTCTCTTTCTAATCCGCAAAGATTCTTATATTCAGGACTTCTTTTCTCGAGTCGCTATCTGCCGCGAGAGAAAGGTCGTCGCGAAGGGAAGGTTGAAGAAAGAAAGGATAAAAAATAGAAGAGCGTCCATCGACGACACCTGCTATCGAAATAGCCAGCGCGTGCTGCATCGACTGCAAGAGGATACGTTCGAAGACAAGGAACGAGCGACGTCATCGTTGCGGGGACCGTTTTATCGGTGCCTCCAGCACTAAAATTCTCGCGTAACATCGCCTTGGGACCGATGCGTGCGCGCGCTCGAGCGGGTTCCTAGCTCGTTATCGACACCACGACGCTCTCGCGAGCTCCCCATGTTAATATTATTCAAATATCTTAATAGCTCGTGCCCACGGGCTTGTCTCTCCCTCTCTCTCTCTCTCTCTTTTTCTTTCTTTTTTCTCAGGTCCAGGCTCGCTCGATTGTGCCACGCTCGTAAGCACGTACTTTATACACCGTGAATCGTGAATACGTTGTCGGGTATATTGCGAATAACCCCACGAAGTTGAGGCTGCCGAAGCTGATCTCGAGAGTCGCTTCTTTCTCTCTCTCTCTCCTTTTCTCTTTTCGTTTCTCTCTGGGACCACTCTTCCAGAATCCGTACGATCGTGTAAGGCCTTTAAACGACTCGAAGTTGCTCGTATGCGTCGCTCGGAGTCATCCGTACTATCGACGGACCGCTGAAAACGCTCGTCTTCCTTCGAGGAACGTTAAGGACTAAGTAAGATCAACGTTAGTATCGTATAGATTTTTCTATTATTCGGCAAAACGTAAACAAAAGCATCGTTGTTTCCGTCGTTCGCTCGACATAACCTTGAATAGATCGAAAACAAGACTCGATCGGAGTCACGGTAGATTCCGAGAAACGAAGCGAGTTCGAAGAGAAAGTAAACAGGGCGAGTTCTCTCGCGCCTCTCACCCACATAAACGCGCGCGTACCGCGAAGATATCTCACAACTCATCGACGCCGCTCGTCCTCTCTATTTCGTAACGCCGAATTGTGTACTTTCCGATGCTCCGCGAACGCTGCATTCTTGACGTAATTTTAATAAATGACCCTCGCCGTCGTCGTGCCCGCAGATACGTAATTTCACGATCGGCGCGATCCTTATCGTACGTCACTCGTAAACGATATAATTTAACGCTAATTTAAAAGATTACCGATCGCGCTTGGCCAATCGCACGAAATAACGATGAACTAGTTTCGTAGAAATTTTTCATCTCCCGTACGTACGCTTGTATATAGATAGTTACACGTATAAACGCGTGCGTATATAAATCAGTCGGCAAACTTCAATAAATTTGATCGGTCGATACGATTCAACGTCGAAATCGAAACGCTGGATCTCGGAGCACGGTCGAAAATAGAAAGGGCGATGTAATTTCTTTCCTCTCCGTTTCTCCGCGTCTACGACGCGAGATCGCTTCTAATTAACCACCCACACGGTCGGACTCGCGATCCCAACGTACGCGCAGTCGATGTTCATTGATTTCAAGTGCGAGCCGGCATATACGGACTCGTGAGCACGGCTAATTCGTGCGCTGAATCGAAAGAAAAAGAGAAAGAGAGTCGAGCGGCGCGCGCACGGGTGGGCCCAATGTGCCACGAGTCCCACGCGGAGCCTTACTCTCCTCGCACCACACACGCACCGGCATTAACACCTGACCTTACGCTATCTACGGAGTGCAGGTTCATTATCGGGCATAAATTACAGCGGAAAAACCCGGAGGAACTCGATGCGCTTTGCCAACACTCGGATTCGACTTATCCTCTTTTTGTAAACCAGCTCTCCTCCCTCGCACACACCGATCTTGTTTGGTGGCAGCTTTTCTGTGAATCCTTCGTACGCGACACTCGCCAACTTTTACTTTCGTTACCTCGAAAGCGATACCAAACTTACGACGATCGAAACTTACGGCTTCGAATTTATTGCTTTTAACTTTGCTCGTTCCGTGTGATTTTATCCAGCGAAAGGTCATTATTTGTCAGAATTATGTTTTTCCTCGTATCGGAAGGAAGATGACGATATCAGAATATACAGGGTAAAAGGCTGCATAAAAATGATATATACCTAACGCTAGACAATGGCGGATATCACGAACGAGAGTGTCTTTAAACGTCAGGTAGAAAGAAACAACTTAATCTCGAAGAGATATCGCACGGGCGCGATCGTCGGAGGATTCTCGATCTCCGATATTCGACGTTTACATATATCGGTGGCCGGTCGAGATCGGCCAAGAGGGGATCGCGTTAAGAGGCGCGCTTTCCAGAAATGCCCCTCGTCCGACGGGATTGAAATTCAACCATAAAGGAGAATGATCTTGCTTGTAAAGGCGCGATTGCCGTCGTCCGTAGAGCCAACGGCGCCCGTCAAAGTAATAAAACTGACGGCATAAACGCCCACGTCCTCCTAACCAACACACACGCCGGAAGAAAAAAAAAATATATATATAAAGAGAGAGAGAGAGAGAGAGAGAGAGAGAGAGAGAGAGCCACCTAAAATTCGCAATGATTTTTTAAGCGTTTTCTGCATTTCGAAAAGTCGAGCAACTTGCTAACGTCGAATTTTTCCTCTCGCTCGATCTCGTCCTTTTTTCATTTTTATCTTCCCACGAAATTCAAGACATATTAGATTGCTCGATCTTACCGTAAAACGACTGGCCGAATTAAAATATTCGTAAATCCTGTGGAAAAAAAAGTGTCCTCGATATCAGATATGTATACGTAAGTACGTACATAAACGTTCCGTTAAACTTCGCTCGGTCTTGGGAATTTACGAACGTAGGACTTCATCGTCCAGGTACTTATTTCAATTTTTATCGACGTCGTTCCACGCCTAATACCTTAAATCTTCCAAAAGCAGAACGCGGATGCGACTTACGAAACGTATCGCCAGAATGTATTTCACGGCGTATGTGCACGCGAGATTGCATATCTCTTTTCTCTCTCTCTCTCTCTCTCTCTCTCTCTCTCTCTGTCCTTCTCTCTTTCCATCGATGTCATTCGAATATTCTCTCCCATAAAAAATGGTTTTTCGTTCCTGGAAGAGCGCGTCGTTTCTCGCGCGGATGACCGCGACACGCCGGTTTCGGTGCGGGTCAGAGCCTTTCGTAAAATTTTGCGAGCAATAAATCCTTGCGTGTAAATCACCTGTCGGACGTTAAGAAGGAGGAGGAAAAAGAGTGAGGAGAGATGGAGAAGAAGAAGAAGAAGAGGAAGAAACAGCGCGGGAGGATGATGCTCGAAGGTGGAAGGGAATAAAAAAAGAAAAAAAGGAAGAAGGAGAAGGAGGAGGAAGAAGAAGAAGAAGAAGAAGAAGAAGGGAAGAAAAAGAAAAAGAAGGAAAAAAAAGAAAAGAAAACAGTGAAATCGTTGATACGTAACGGTCGCCTTTGGGTTCTGCATTTTCAAAAGAAAAACTCATTTTGCAACGTGTGCATTCCGTATGGCGAACACTCCATGCTCTTTTCGTGACACCTTCGAAAACTCCATTTTACGCTCCTTTCCTCTTCCCACGAAGAAAGAGAGAGAAGAACAGAAAGAGAGAGGGAGAGAGTAAGAGAGAGAGAAATAGTATTACACGTAAATTCCATTATTCTCGGTGGTATCTGGAGAACACATGGTCCCCGCGTGGTGTCTTAGACACCATAAAACTTTAAGTCATGAAAGGCCCGAACGTGCTTTCAGCTTGCCCTTCGCAACTAGGCAACTCAGTAGGCCCTCTGGATAGTTCTCGTTCTACCATTGGAAACCCTTTAACGAACTTGAATATCTTTAAACGAAGAGATATTTAAGACGGTGAAAGAACGAGAACGATTAAGAGATCGATTCATTTCAATCTAGATTCTCAAAAGTATTTGAAACTCTCGCGATCTCGACGATGGGATCAAGACATCAGAATCGGGACGATGATCGATCGCTCAATTATGTCACTCCTCGCAGCCAAATCACTTTCACTACTATTTCATTCGGTCGGATGCATGTACTTAGGTATCTATGTAAATCGAGTTTCTCTCCGAGTATAAATCTCAACGAAGGGATCACGATTCTGTTAACTAAATTATCTCAATACAATTAACTCGAAAAACGTGCGACGATTCCGATAATACGCTATTTTCGTTCGATGGATATGACGAGGATAGGAAGAGAGAAAGATAAAGCGAGGAGAGGAGTAGAGAAGGAAAGAGTAAAAAAACGAGAAGGTTGAGGATGATGCGCCGAAGATCGATATCGGTATCATCGTTCGACGAAGGCCTTCTCGATCGAATCCTCGCGGAAGAAGCGCGACGAAGACGCAAACGCGGAGCTTCGGCACTGGGAGGCAGGAGCTGTCAGCGCCGTAACGCGCTCGGCTACTCGATAACATCTTAGCTTTTAGCATAAATTTGTGTTTGACGTGGGCGCCAATTAACATAGTAAATAACGTGAGAGTTTTATGGGGCCTTCTCCATTCTCTCTCTCTCTCTCTCTCTCTCTCTCTCTCTCTCTCTCTCTCGCTCTATCTATCTATCTATCTTCGTCTCCGTCTCTGTCTCGCACACAACGGCGGCCGATAAAAGCGAGCGAGCGGCCAACTCTGCCTATCCTCCTCGCGCTTCTTCTGTTACTTCTTTTACTTCTTCTTCTCCTCCCCCTCCTCCTCCTTCTCCTCTTTATTCTTCCCCTCAGCTGCGATTCCCTCTGAAATGAGGGCCCTGGCGTCACGAAAAGTGTATCGCTTCGATTACCGTGCCGCGATTTAATGGAGCCGATCGATTAAGTTTACGATCGCTCGCGAAATCAAGACGTTTCGTCGAGTCCGGCCCCTCGAACCTGTCCAGGCTCGTCTACCTCGCTTAAACGCGCTCTTGAGAATTAATGCGACGATCGATACGACGCGCGATTAGCATGGAAATACGTCTCACTTCGATCACCTAAGGATCGAAAATTTATCTCCCTATTACGTCGAGAAATTACGTTACTTTTTCACAAAGTATATATGTATGTCCAAATTCTGATATCATTTTGATGGTTTTAAAATGAAAAGAAGAAGAGGAAAAAAAGAAGAGAAGCCTTTTCAGCGCCCCGTCGACGGTATCTCATCTCCGAAATCGACTGGAACATAACGATCGATCGAATTAAACATTTTTAGGCACGTCGAACGATCAGGTGAATTCGTTGAAGTAAACAGGAAGTACGGTTATTCGAGTTCGAAAAAAAGAGCACTTGATGTATGAAACGTCGTGCGTTATTAACGCACCGACCAGCCATCGATATTCAGGGGTACGTAAAAGTAATGACACGATACGATTCCGAAATCCCTCGTGGTCGGGCTATGGGAACCACCGTTGAACTTATGACAGGCAGGTGTCGCGAATCGATTTTTTACCCCGCATAGCACGAGAACGTATCGTTTAGGTGACTTGTCGTTACCAATGATGTTCCCCCGCAAGCAGGTGCCGCTGTTGTAACTGGGGTAATTCGACTAAACAATAGGTATTTCGTCTAATCGATTGTAGAAATATTTTTGCACTTTCTTCTTTCGGTGAGTCAAAATAAACCGACTTGGTAATAAATCTTATATAAGATCTTTTATGATGGATAGATTTTAAAGTTGAAATATAAATTTGAGGAAAGGTCTGGGGTATTATTCGAACAGCAGGAGAAGCGAGAGACGTTGAAGGAGGAAGGCAAAACCTTGGGATTAAAATTCACGAGGAACTCTCCTCGAAGCTTATGCGACAGCGCGACATCGTTTACGCCCTCGCGCGACCTTCCGCGAGACTTTCAGGGTGGCTTATAAATTTGCGATTAGACGTGTGGCAAAGCTAGCATGGACTAATTAGCGGCCGTGAAATCAAGCAGAGCCGATGCGGTCGATCTCGGTTCTCCTCTACAAGCGTCTGCGGTCGCAGTGCGTCACAGTTGTTAGCCCTTAACCACCTTAACCGCCGCCGTACCAGGGCCGTTCTCGCCCGTCTCGTTACCCCTGTCTATCGCGAAATTTAAACCGTTTCATCCATCTCCCGTCTCCCATCTCCGTAAATTCTTTTTACACGACGAAATTAACGTCGCGTTCGTCGATACACTTCTTCGTTGCGTCTTTCGTCTCGCCTTATTCAAAAGCATATAATATATTCAATACCGTGATACATTCAAAACCATTGAAAGATCAACGGACACGTCACTGGTTCGATCGCGAGACGTTAATATCGTTGTAAATCCGATCGTATAAAATCGAAGATAAGGCATAACTCGTCGGTGCAGGCGAGGAAAAAAAAATGTCGGATGTCTTTGACACAAAGTTTAATCGTTTCATCGAGTCCATACAATGTTTATTTTCTTCTTTTTTTATAGAGAAATCTGATTCGCAGAAAAGCAATGTGGGACTAGCTTGTGCCGTACCTGGAACTGCGAGGAGACGTCCGAGAGTACGGGGATACAGTAAACTCTAATCCCCGCGGACGTTGACTGATTTACACCGGCGACACATTCCCCGCGTACGCACTCTCGAGGAATGAGAAATAAAAAGACTAAAGAGATTTGCTCACGCGCCCCCGCCATACTCGAGCCGGAGGAAGGTGCGAAGGACGAAGTCCTGTAACTAAAAAGACAAGATACCCGGAGACAAAAAGGAAAAGAAGAAAAGGAAAGAGGGAAAGGCTTCCTTCGTGTCAGGACTGCGATGAAGTTCCTAAAGAAGAAAAGAAGAAAAAGTCCGGGGTAGAAGAAGAGACGGAAGAGCGAAGAAGAAAAATAAGAAGAGGAAAGATCGAACGCGAGGAAAAAGAAAATTCAGCGGTAAATCACCCCGCTTTTGCGTACTCTCGCCAAACGAAGAGAACGAATCGACGAACGTTTCGACGTATGCACGCATATACGCAACGGGCACGGCAAAAGCGATGGGCACCTTGTCGTTAAACGACTTTGAAAGTCATCGTCGGTGGTATTGGTGGTAGCTGCCGTCGGTTGTCGTTCCTGCCGACGATGCCGATGTGCCGCTAGTGTGCCGCTAGTGTGCTGCTAGCGTGCTAGCAGCGTACACGGCCGAAAACCGCAGAACGAGAAGGGGTCTGGTTAATTTTTATTGGGCATAAATTTGCCAAAATATTCGAGCGTGACATGGATGGTCCGTAACTCTCCGAGTTGTCCCACCGGCGCAACCCTCCTCTTCTTCTCTTCTCGTTTCTCACTTCTTTTTTTTTCGTGCTTCCACCGAAATTCCATTCTCCTCTCCTACACTTTTCACACTCGTAAGAATGGAATCTAGCCGTAGCAAGAATCGACTCGTAAGAGATACTTAAATTGGCAACGATGAAACTTAGCGTTAAAATTTTTTTCAAAATTTTCGCGACGAGGATACGTCATAAATTCAATCGACGTGCGACTGAAATTCTAATGACATAGGTCTGGCACGAGCAACATTGTCGAACTATAGAGATACTTGTCTATCGTTAAGTACCTGCAGAGTTTACTGTACCCATAACATACGAAATTTATATAGCCTATAAATCCCGAAGCGGACTTTAAAGTTCCGAACCAATCGGTGTACCTGCGAACAAGCGTCCCTCTTTTAAAACTTTGTCACACCCACGCCCCTTATTTGTACCTTTCGGAGTCTCCAAATTATCGAGGCACGGATGGGCCGGTCGAGCAAAAATGAGGCCGGCTAGCAAAATTTGAAAGACCGAACCGCGCTCTTCGCCGTAAAAGTTTCGCTTGATAACGAGGGTGCCTCACGGGGTTGCAGAGTCGAGACGCGGGAGAGAAAGAGAGAATGTTGAATAATAAAGAAATAAGAGAGGAGAAGAGAAGGTAGGAGAAAGAAGGGAAGCGGCGTTCAGAAGCGAGTGGAACGTAAACGAAACGATCCGACAGCTCTTCTAGGTTGCTGTTCTACTACCACGCCAGCACCGCTGGTGGTAGGTGGTAAAATATGAAAATCAATAAGCATAAAAATTAACACGCCCCTGACACCTATAATTTCTCCGACGGGAACGTTACCGCGCCGTTAATACCAACATTATTACCATGGCCGACTACGTCGCTGCATTATGGGTGGCCAGGTACTGTAATTTGGCAGCAATATAATCCCCACCCTCGCCTCCCTCTTCTTTTCTTCATCTTCCATCTCTTCTCGATCCCGACGCTCTCTCTCCCCCCCCCCCTCTCTCTCTCTCTCTCTCTATTCTTTCGTTCACAAAGGTGGACGTCTCCGAGCGTGTCCACTCGTCGTGTCTCTCCTTCTCAAAAAGAAGAAGACGGAACGTGTACGTTTGCAAACGCATGTAATACGCGTGAGAGAGCGAGAGAGGAATAGAGTAAGACACGCCCGTAACAACGACGGAATGTACTTGCCGTGGATATTTATACCCTTAGCGATTTAACCGAGACGCGCAACGTCAAGATATCCTTTTTGACGTAGTCGAACCACCGAGAGGAGAGGGCCCGGCGTGTCCTGCCAAATTATACGGCTAAACGGCCTGATTTACGTCGCACTTTACAGCCATCCAAGTTGCGAGCGGCGTTCTCGTGGAACAACGAGATGACGACGAGGAGAAGGACAAACGAGGCCTCGACGAAATACGATGGCTCGCGCGAGCCGCAAAAGAAGAGGGAAGGAACGAAGAAGAAAGGAAAGGAGGCGTCGGCTCTGCGATAAACGCCAAAGAGCACTACCTAACGCGTTGCTTCTTCTTACGACCTTAATTACGCGGAGATCGTTCTTTTGTCTTCCGAGTCGGGATAGCCGACATCGTCGGGGTGGTCCCTCGAACGATCCGAATTTTATGGAAGACCGAGGGTGTAAAGCCGTTTTACGCGATTCCTTCCTGGTAGAGACGTAAACGCTCCTTCGATTTCTCGTTACCTACTCCACGAAATTCCAAGCTCGAAAAACTCCGATGTTATCGAACGAAATGTTTTGGGTTCTTTCTAAACGATATAAATCTTATCTCATTGTTTACATATCTATTATAGATCGAAACGTAACGATCGTACGAGTATTACGTAATGCTCTTGTGTACAAATACTTTCTTTCGCCTATCGTAAACGTACGTATTATCAATGGATGTCTCTTCAAAACTTTTTTTTCTCGTAGGATTAAAATTTTCGGAAAAAGCCGAGATTAAACAAGGGAAGTAAATAGAACGGGAGAGGCTCGAAAGACGCTTGTAAAGAGGGAGAAGAGAAAGAGAGAGAGAAGACGCGGGGTCGAGGCTTTGCCAAGGATCGTAAAATACGTATCGTTACAACCGCTCGCCCCTCGTCGTCGTCGTCGTCGTCGTCGTCGTCGTCGAGCGCTTGTATCTGCGAAAGGAGCTCTTGTCGTTTCGCGCCTGGCACAGCCAAACGAACACGACGCGTTGCGTTCTTCGTTCTCGCTCGACTCGCTCGTACGATTACGAGACGAATTCCACACGAGTGTTGCGAGCGAGCAAGTTGCTACGCGACTGACACTTGGAAGCAGGACTTTCAGAAAGTCATGAAACAGCAAAGGACCATCTCACTCTCTCTTTCTCTTTTTTTTTCTCCTTGGTCTCGTTACCTCGAACGCGCGATCGCGGTGTGCCATTATCCCGCCATTTCGTCGCTTTATCTTCGCACTCGACGGGCAACGTGATGAGCCAATAAAAGCGTACCAACGAATACGAGCGTCGAACACAAAAATGTCGTTCGACTAATTCCTGCCTCTTTCGAGCCACCAAAAATTTCGCCTTCGAAGAACGATGATGATTTTGTTGTTAAACGAAACGGTATTGTGGATAATCACCGGTCTCAGAGAAAGAGAGAGAGAGAGAGAGAGAGAGAGAACCATCGAGCTTTTCTCTTAGAAAGAATGAAGATATCTTTAGATCGCAAAGTTATATTAAACAAAAGAAATTCTTAAGGATCAGGACGGGTCAATAAGAAGGCGATCGAAGCAATGGATCGGCTTGGTGGCCACCGAGCGACTCGATCGGTTCATAATATATAGGTACGTATACACTGCGCATTATCTTATCAACTAATCGAGTAAAAGGAAGAGACCGATAGAGAGATAGAGTGGGAGAGATGCGCGATTCTTCCTCACGGATGAGTAGGAGAGGGAGAGAGAGAGAGAGAGAAGCAAAGTTTCCCGTTGCAGTTGCATTAAAACGAGCGTGCACGAGGGTGAGATGTATGTACGACCCGGCGATCTTGCCGCCGCGGGCAACGGTGATCTACATCGGTAGTGATCTACCGATCTTGTGTATAACTCCGCGCAAATCGTGATCGGCCTTTGGGCATCAGAAGTGCAATCGTCCGGAATGGTTCTGGAGCCAGTGCTGCTCTATACGTTCGGCCCGGGATGTAACGTTTTCTCCGAATGGAAATCCGAGATAGACGATACCTATTCCCACAGGCTCGTTGAAAGAGAAAGAGAGAGAGAGAGTGAGAAACAGAGAGAAAGTAGAAGCATTCGTGTACACGAGTAATTTTCCGATTCCGAGTATTTCACAGGAGCAGGTATTAAATATATAGTCTATAATAGCAACTACCTATTCGAATTATTTTGTTCAATGAAGAAAATCGACTATTTCATAAAACAATGTATTCAAAAGCCGTATAAATTGCAACACAATGATCGAGATTATCGAGAATCGATGTTCACTCCGATCGCCGGAGATAATGTTACGTGGTAATATTACGATCGACCCTTATCTCGCGAGGAACTGTAAAGTTTAAATTGTGAGTAACGTTCGAGTCTCGAGGCGCAGATCGTTTGACGAAAAGGACGGCCGTGCGCTGCTGCGCGAAATGATCGCCTTGGAAAGCCAATGTAAACGACGTAGCTCGGTTCGTTCGATATCGAAACATAGAGAGAGAGAGAGAGAAAGAGTAAACAAACGAGTCCTCGTAAGCGAGAGATTTAAATTCAACTCACGAATGATATATACCGATGTTTCCGAGATAAAAGTGCACGGGAGTTACGAAAGAAGAACGAAAGAGAAGACAGAGTAGGATGCGTAAGATTATAAATCACGAAAAGTCGAATAATTCCCTCGAGTGACGAATAGTCGCGATTTCGTGCGATCGATCGATACGTTCTCGCGTATCAATAACGAGAGTCAAACGCGCCTACGCGTATAATTTATAAGAAAAAGGGGAAAAAAGGAGGGAATAAGCGAAGAAACGTTTGTCACTTTACGATTCGAGACGTCACGTTGCAAAAGAGTGGTAGTGGTTCACCGAGCCGAAGAAGGAGAGGATGAAGAAGATCGTCGTCCGGTCGTCATCGACGTGCGACGCCCGAGGCAGTGAGATGCGAGGATCGACTTAACGATCCATCGATCGATCGATCGTGACGTAGCCGGAGCCCCCACGACGACGTTTAACAAATCGCCGAGGGAACGTGGCGCCATAGGGGAGCGAAGAGCACCGAAAAATGAGTTCCCTCGAGGGACAATTAGCCGACGACGTCCGAGGCTTTTCCCTGGGCGCCGCCAACAACGTCGGTGGCTGTGCTCTTCTACGTCGCCGAGGAAGGAAGAAGGAAGAGAGGAGCGGAAGACCGATCCACGCTGGAACGCTCCGAGAGAGATAGAGAGAAAGAGAGAGAGAGGATGGAGCGATGATAATAAATGACGCTCATCAATATGGAATTAGCATGAGCCAGTCGATGACGGAACGGAACACGTGTGTATCGAGTGTGGGAAGCGTAGGACGACGAGGAAAGTGTCGGTGGACTTATCGACGCGTCTTTCTTCTTCGAACGGATGAAGCTATTCTCCAAATCGGGGGCGACTCTACGAAATCTCGTCTCCTTTCGAAACCTTGTCTTCTTTCGATTCTTATATTCTACTTCTGCAATCTGTTCCTCCATATATGTTTCGATTATATATATATATATATATCGTCGATTTGTTAACGTTGCGTCAATAAATGCGATAAAAATTAAATCGTACTCTCGCTCGTCTTTTCTTCGATGGATCGATAGGAATTTTTTACGGCTGAACGTTTCCACGTCAGAACGATAATTACCAACATTTTTCTTCGAGAAGTCGGACAATTAGAGACGAGCCGAAAACAAGTTCGTTGGCTTCCATTTCTCCCTCGCAGAAACGAATTCGTTTCGAGATCGTGACTGGACGGTGCCTCATCGCTTAATCGTCGTTAGAAACTGCATCCTCGCGTCGTCGAATGACAAATCAGTCCTTTTGTCTCTTACACGCTCGCTCGTTCCGTTCGCGTTACATGCACCATCACGAACGATTAAGTGGGGTAATTTACTTGACGCGACGAACAATGCGCCGCGCTGTCTTACGTAAGAATTCGTAAGAAGCCCGTCTCCGTATACCGCGAACATTAGAAATAACTCGAGCGATATTCGGATATTAGCGTACGTAGAGTACGATAGAGACAACGATGAAACGATGAACGAGCGATGAAACGGACCGTCTTTGACGACATCGTTCAAATATCCTTCCACCGCACTCCGTCGAACGTTTCGCCGCTGACGTCCTCGCGAAATGAATATTCAAAAGGTCGGTCGATCGCGCGAGCGAATAGAAACATCGGGCCAAGAAGGACGGTATTTCCACGTCGAGATATTAAAATGCAAACGAATCGATAGAAAAGGAAGGTACGCGTTCTTCTAATAACCGTTAGAGAATACCGGTCTCTCGCCAATTAGGACGCATACCGTGGAAGAGCGCGGCTGATTGATCGGTCGCCATAAGTCAGCTGCCTTTTTGACATTTTTCTCGTTGCAAGCGGGAAGAAGGGAATAAGACGAGAGTCAAGGGCCTTTGGGACTCCGTTGCGACAACTACGACGGCTCGAAAGACTAAGAGGAGGAGAAAGAGGGCGAGGAGAATGGGGAGGAGGACCGCCTCGAGTCTCTTCGAGAGACATTAGTCTCTCGCACCGCGAAGAAGAATACGGGCGTTCGTGTTCTCAACGATAGCAGCAGGGCCCGGGAACGCAGGACGACGGAAGGTTCGTCGGAGAGTCGGCTTTGCCCGCGAGGTGCAAAACAATTCATTACCGTGCGACCTCCGACCCTGGAGCGCGAGCCGCTCATTATGGCGCACTTTGATGATCCCAAGCTGGCCCTTGCCAGCCTACGTCCACCCGGTACCACCTCGTCCCGTCCATTTCCTTGGTTCGTGGGTCCACGCACTTGCCTCTCCGAAAGTACCACTCGAGAGGAAGGGGTGAGAAAGCGCTGCACTCGGTTCGTTCATACTTCCTCGATCTCGCGACTCTACGTGAAATTATCGTCGTAGAAATTATCCTAGCGACGTTGCATCGCGAGAGAAGAAAAAATAGAGAGGAATAGCATTTGCTCTCGGTGATTCCACGAAACGTAAGTCGAGCAGGAAGACGAGGGTCGGACCGATCCTGGTTGTGTAGTCGGGTATATGCAACGAGCGCGATAACGGTACCGGCTCTTAAACGCCACGTTATTCCGTCAAATGAAATCCTCGTGACCCTTGGGTCCGGCATTCTTTATCCTTCGTCCGGCCGTCTCTCTTTTTCTCCGTCCTCCACCCACCTTTCCGACCGTCCTCTCTTCTTTCTTTTTTCCTTCTTACCCTTCGCTCTCCTTGCCCTTTTTTCCTCTCTTTCTCCCTCTTTCCACCGTGCTCGTGCCTTATAACATTACAATTGCTAATTCCCCCGCTGCGGTTGCACTCCGACGCAATAAAGTTCGACCGTCGTAAAAGCGAGGGCGATTCTCTCCGTCCTTTGCTCGCTCGCCTACGGTTTTTAGCGAAGCCGCCGACGGGACTTTAAACGAGCGCGCTTTCTTCCTGGTGCACCGATAGTGGGTCAAGTTAATATGCCGCATTGTGATTTTTAATATTCTCTCGCAGTCCTGCGCGCCTTATGGACTCTTCTCTCTCTGTCTCTCTTTCGCTCCATGTATTCCTCGCAAAAAAAGAAGGAAAGAATTCAAGTACCGCTGGAACGAGTCATTTCGCGAGGAGGGCCAGACGTTGTAAAAAGGATCGGCGAACGAAACGAACGATTCTTGTTCTCTATTCGTCTCCGAAGCAGATCTATAAGAAATAATCTCGAAAAAGGAGGCGTCGTCTCTCGTCTCTAGGATCGATCCGATCGAACGTGGAAGTCGAACGCGAAGCGCGGCAGATTACGTTGGTAATCCAAACGAGACAGAAACGAGCGGTGTTCGCGGTCGTGATCGAAGAGAAGCGATTCGATGGCTAGCTCGAGGTCTCTCTTACTCTCGTAGTCTCTTGAGTTTCGAAGACACGTTGTGCCTCGACAGGTACTCACGCCGAAGGAAGCTTATTAGACGCTACGGTTGCATAACCGGGGGCGTTTAAGCGGACCTATCAGAGTCGACGGTTAACCCGAGGAGGCCCCACTTCTTCGGCGTTCCGTCCGCAGCGCTCGGAGAGCCGTGAGCACCACGATCGTGACCCAACCTGCTGTCCGATCGATCGGACGATGTTGCCCGTTCGCCACGAATCGTGCGATATTTCGCGCTCCCCCGAGATTACCGAGATCCACCGGCACTTCCGCGCTCCCCTTTTACGTCTTCGCTCTGCGAACGGTTAGAGTCTGCTTCCAAGATCTGTTTTCCTTCGCTCTGTCGATAGAAAAGTATTTCCAACTCGTTGACCTTCTGCGGGATAGAACTCTAAATTATATTCCGTTCTATCTGAGTCTGTTTAGACAGAAATAAAGTTCTCCGATTTAACCGCGTACACGGATATATACGATATAATCGATCAGCTATCTTGTCCAGCAATCATCTCGCACTTAACGATACTATATGCTTTCTACTGTACGCAGGTAAGACTTATGTACGTACATATATCCCTCCTTATCCCGTCGATTCTCAAAGCGAAACGGTAGCGCGGTAACGTGGGTGCAGCATTAGCGCCCCTGTCAGGTCAATGAATCATTAGAGTCACGGACAGGTCGGCAAGGCGCCTATCGACGACACGAATAAATACCGATCGCCATAATTCTCCTCCTGCGTACGCAACGTGCATTATCGGGAGCAAAGACGGGGCCCAATCACCGGCACATACAAACTTCGACCGGGACGAGGCGCGAGTAGTCTTACCTTTCGAGAACTCTTTCGCTCGGAGAACGGAGAATAAGTGGGACGTTCCCTGACAATGAGACCGACTTCCATAAATCAGCAAACGCCCGTCACGGGAGCTCGAAACGGCAGCAACGTTGCTACTCGTATCGAGCAAAAGCTCGCCTATACGCCAGACGGGTTCCATTGTCAGCCGCGTAACCGCTTGCAAAACTCTTTCGATCGGTCTTACATTGCTCCGCTAATATATCGCTTCCGCCTTGTCACGTTTTATACTTCTCTTCGCGATCGCGATCACCTTGATATGCTCTCGTTTAAACGGAATTTCAAATCGTAATAAACTGTCAGAACTCTCGATTCGTCATACCGTTTTCTATTCTTCCTCGTGGTAAGACCGCGAGCTCGTTTCCTGATCGCGATTCAACGGCCATCGGTGCTGACACCGAAGAAGACATTCTTGCTTTTTGATACGCGCGGTAAATCAAAGACTCGATAACGCGGCTCGATGCGTTCGCAACAAATCACGTTATCTCACAGAAGATACCTATTACTTTTTAAGGACATCTCGACGGTGACCCGCTTGGCGAACCAAAGACGAAACTCGACGCCCATTCTCTCTCTTACTAACCGAGGCGGATGAAATTGAAAAATGACGTGCGGGCAGCGGCTAACGGAATTAAATGGAATTCGCGCGTATGGGCGGACGCAGGAGAAGCGTAATTGTCGGTATTAACCCACTTGGGCGTCTCCTCGACTCGGCCCGCATCGAGTGCGCTCGCGTGTTCGGGAGACAAGCGCTGCGCATCGTCCAATCCCAAGCTCCGCTTCTTTCGCCCTTCGGAACGAACGAAGTGCGAAAGAGAGAAAGAGAAAGACCACTCGCAGTTTTTTCTCGGTGCGAACGAGAGAGAAAGAGAGAGGAGAGCTTCGTGTGCGTGCTTTCTCCGTCCTTCTTCCTCGTTCCTCGAGTGTAAACACGTGCGGACATCGCCAAGGAAAAATGCACGCGTGCGAGTGACATGAGAAATGTTCTTGCGACACGCTTTCGATGGACTCTCTTAACACGATGAAAAAGTCTAAAGGATTACGAGGAAGTGCGCCAAGACTTTCTCTCTCTCTTTATCTACCTCGGCTCTTTTATCACGTTCGATCTCGTTGTTACGAGCTATCGAACATTTACCGTAATCTCTAATAAATAGTTCTCCCGTTGTATTCGGAATCGATCGAGTCGATGTAATTTGACGGTAATGAACGCTCGGACGGAAATCTAACATAAAATAGGCCTTAGTTGATATTCTGGAAAATTCGTGTAAACTATTCTTATCTCGATAGGTAACGATCGCAGCACGCAACTTATTACGCGGAGTAGCAACAGGTGTTATCGAACTTGTTGCGCGTACGCCAAGCGGGAAGGCTAACACGAAGGCTTACACAGTTAAAAGCAACATAGTTACTCGAGAGAGTCTAAGTTACGACTATGCGCTACGCGAGGCATTGCACCGGTCAAATATTTTATTATGATCGAGCTTATGTACTTGATTCAAAGCTCCAAGAAAAAATATACAAACTTGCCCTATTGCCTTTTTGCGGTTTCAAGACGAACGATTAACGATCGCAAGGGTTCGATTTTCCAAGCATCGACGATAAATTTCGTTTCCCGAATCGGTAAGCAGAATTATCACGCGATACTCGCTCAGCGTTTTGCAAAATAAATACCTAATCGAGAAAGGTAAAGAAAAAAGAAATCTCGAATGCCGATCGAAATATTAACTAACACCTACGACAATAGTTGCAGCGAGAGTTGCAAGCACCACCCAGTATCGTTAATATGCACGATGGAAAAATATTCGTAATGAAGTATTCGCGTCGTATCAATCCGCGATAAATTATCACCGCGTCGAGAATCGTACCGCGCCCCGTTTCGTACCGTATTTACAGACACACCAAGCGATTATTACCCGATCAGCAATTAGTACCACCCGGTGATAGATGGCCTCAGCCCTGAGAATTCCTATTACCTCTATACTTACTTCTCACGTTCGCTATCGAGAAAGGAACGACCGATCGGATTTCTATAGGTATCTTCTTTCTTTCCTTTTTCTTGTATTTTTTCTTTTCTTTTATCTTAACGAATTAATAAAACTATCCTCTTTCTTTTTACTAAAAACCAAAAAAAAGGAGAAAAGAAAAATTAAAGAAACACGATGGAATATGAAGATTCGAGATGACCGGGTACGTTGTTGATTCGAGATCCACAAGATAAAAGAAGAATTCAAGGAAAAAATATCGAAAGATCTTGTCGCAGGTGTAAAACTCTTTCCACCGTGGCATTGCTCCCAAGGTCCGACAAGGTGCACCTTCGTAAGAGAGCACGAGCTCGGAGTTCCGATCGACGGAGATATCGTGCGAGATTACGAAAGCGTTATCTTAATTGCCCTCGAGTGAAGGAGCTACGAGACCTCGGGAAGGGTAGAAAGAGCGAGAAAGAGAGAAGGTGAGTAGAGACGGTAGATCGGCCGTTCGCGACGATTCGATCGATGACAAGATCGACCACGGACGATCACCGTGACTTACTTTAATTACCGATGGCTGCCTCTCTCTCTCTCTCTCTCTCTCTCTCTCTCTCCTACTCTTATAGAAAGAGGAGTCCTTGCGAGCACCTTATGACCGGACCACCGGCCTCACAGTATGCGAACTATGCGGCTTCGAGGTCGACTCGTTAAGAGACGAAATGCCGATCGTAAAGCCAACACGATCGGTATGGATAATTAGAGACGATTCTTCTTCTGTCTTACTCTTCGTTCACGAATTTATTCAATCGAGAAATTGGAAAAAAATATAAAGAGTAATAAACTCGACGCAGACGTTCGTAGAAACTCTTGTTTATTTTTCCAGTGTAGGATGTCACCCTGAACGAGTAAAGAAACTCGGAAGAACGTAGAATTTGTGGAATGCAGAAAGACACTTGCCGTTACCACGTGTCCCTTCGAAAACATTCTGGTTCTTTCACGAGACACTGTCCAGGTCAACTCTCAAAGATCATTTTTCCTCTTTTGACTTCTCCACTTAACCATTCCCATCGTCTCTACGATAATTCAGAAACGCCACTCCTTTTTCGGATACACGCACTAGTCTTGGCGATAGCACGAGCAAAACTAATCTCGATTATCCGAGACACCCTTATGTGTCGAAGGAAAAAAAAACGAATGTTGGTCCGAAATAAAGAACAAAAAAAAAAAAGATATAAAACGAAGAAAAGAAAAAACGGAAACGTGCTCGGGAAAGGGTCGTGTCGCGACCTTCCAATGGTTACCGATCATTATGCTAACCAGTCATCAGCTGGTAATCAACAAACCCGACTGATTCGCCGTGCGCTATTATGCGAGGTGTGGCGCCGCTGAGAGAGACATTGGTGGGTGGTCTGCGAGCGAGTCAGGGAATCAAACGTGTGAAACTACGATTTGGACGTGACGACGAAGACATCGGGATAATTCGATGTATTTCGACTGACAAAGAGAAGTCGACCTAAGCAGTTCTTTTTGAAATAAAAATTACGTAAAAATTACCCGTCGATCGCCATCTGTTTAACTAATTTGAAATAAAAAAAAAATGGAAAAAAAGAAAGAAGAACAAGAAGCGTTACCGATACGAGAAAGGGACGCGCAACGAAAGGGCTACCTGTCCTTGCCACCTTCCAATATCGTGCACGGATGCTCGTCGTCCGATTTCTCCCCTGAACTTCCTCCCAGCAATTTCTGGATATTAATCTCCGTCGAAATTAATTAGGTTCACCGTTGCGTACCGACGCGTTTCTCGAGGTGATGGATATTCCAACATTTGTCCGCGACACCGTAACTCTACGCAAGGTGTTCGACCTTCCTCCTCCTTTCCATCTAAAAAGTCTCTCTTAGAATTACTTTGATCATTCGAAACGCCTACGCTTTTATTTCATTAGGCTGAGAAAGCTACGCGATGAAACTTTCTACGCGGTACTCTACGGGAATGCAAAATTAATCGAGATGCTTGCGAATGCGATAGCGATGATTGAAATATCAAAAATCTAAAGTCCCTAACGAAACGTTACAAATGGTTAAACGAAAGTCGAAGGAATATCAACGATGATATCACAAGATTCTACGACCTGGGTTTTCGAGCGAACTAACTCGTCGGCCCTTTAGGGTCACTTAAGGAAGGTGCGAAAAGTGCGCTAACGTGGATTTTTACGCGCGAATAAATTCATAGCCGTCGACCAATTTGGGTAGAAAGACACCGACCTTCTCGTTCCTCGAAGATTCGAAGAAGACCTCTTAAGAAGTTAGTGTGGGTGGATGGAGACGAAGTGGGACGTTTTGGCAAAGGAAGAAGTTTGGAATCCGCTCGAGAGCGACAGGGAAGGCAGGCAGAAGGAGAGAGAGAGAAAAAGAGAGATAGATAGAGAGATAGAGAGAGAGAGAAAGAGAGAGAGAGGCTTCGATCGTAGCCCGCCCTTGCCTGCGAAACCGGCAGGTGGAACCTGCCGCCCTGTCCGTGAACCATCTGTTGCGCACGCAATCTTAAAGCCTTACGAACAAGGCCTGGGTAACAGGTTGCTCCTGCTCCTGCCACGGCCGAGAGCAAGCGGAGATTGTTTTGTCCGCGCTCTTAAAGGTCCTCCACGGGCTAATGAGCCATTCTGCCGGGATATTGGCCCGATGCCCGAGAGCCGCTTTTGATCGTTGCCTCCTGAAATATGGGCCCCATTTGTTTCTACCGTGTAGAGAACGAAAGAGAGAAAGAGAGACTCGGTGCTCTTCGTCAAATTATACGAAACTCGATGCGAGTTGTGTTTTACGTTCTCTTACCTCCTTATGAATTTATTAATTACCCTCCTACGTTTTTTCTCTCCTTTGCTCTTTATACAAGGTGTTCTTTTCTTCCAGCACTTTTCGCCGGGATGCTCGGTGTATTTAAGAAACAAAAAAAAAAGGAAGGAATGGAAAAGAAATTGTCCGTCGATATATTAGGATCTCCTAATTCTCCGGAATTAAAGGACTTTTACAATTGGTGTAATCGCGCGTTTAAAATTATCACGATACGATCGAGAACTAGCGATAAAGGGAAAAAGTAGAGATCGAATAAGGCAGTAAATAAGAAAGGAAGTAAATCTCGGAGTTAGTCCGCTGTCATCGTCGATCGTATCGTCCCTTCTCCGAGACACGCCGGTCTCGAGTGATCGGCATTGTGAGAAGAACGAGGAGAACATGGTCTCGCGATCGGAGCCTCGCGAGCTTCTTCTCGTTATCGACGATCACGTTTTTCGAGGAAGAAACTGGCGCGCGGGCGCACTCTTCTCCGTACACCTGGTGCTACCAAAAGCACCGATCTCCGGCGCGGCACACACAATGGGACACGTACCACCACGGTGAGTAAAGGGTTGCAAGAAGACGAGAGTCTTCCGGGAAGCGATGAAAGAAGCTCGCTTCGTCTCGCTCTATCTCGTGGCAGCTTCTCCGTGTGGTCAGGTGTGCCACATCTCTCCATCTCTCTCGAAAGGTACGCTCAATTTTAACCGGGGTCAATATCGTCTCGACTTTTCTGTATCGGTCGATGTCGAAGGTCGTGGGATTTCTTCTTCGCGTCGTTGCTCCGATCTTACGAGACCTACCGTGTCGAAGTAATAAAAAAGAAATGAAAAAAAATATATATATATAAAGAAAAAAGAAATAAAAAGAAAACAAAAGAGAAAAAGTATATATCCTTTTTATTACCGATTAATAAAAACATTGTTGTTCAGAAATTCTCCATTTTCAAAAGTTTAGGAACTATATATTTGTTGTATCTATCGTAATTCCAAGAAACGGTACATTTTTCAAAGAGATCCAACTCTCGATGCTGCGATCGAGTCGAGTCCCTTTTGTCGCTTGAAGAGGTTCGAAGATCAATGAAGTCGGGGTCTCCTTCTTCCTTTTACTCTCCATTCACAATTCTCTAGGAATATCTTTTCTGGAATCGTATCCAGCTCGTTGTTCGAAAAGAGTAAGTCGTTTTGAAACGTTAATTTCACGCTGGAGTTACTAACTTTCAGTTTTCTTCGAAGAGAGAAAGAGAACGCGGTTACGGTTACGGTACAACCAAAAAGAACGTTTCGATTTTCGCGCTACTCGTTGTACTACCTTATGATCGTACCCTCGAGTACAGAGAGAGGGGAGAATTCTTGCAAGAATCCACTCCCTCTCTCTCTCTCCTTCTCTCTTCCTTTCGGTGTCGACCCCCTTCCCATTGTACCGAAAAATTCTCCGTGGCCCGAGATCTCATTTTGCCACGACGGAAGCTGCGACGTTACGACCTTTTGTCGTCGTTTTAGCCTTTTGCGTTCTCCTTCGTGCTTCGTTTTCCTTTCGCAAAAATTTTAAAGCCCGCACGACCACAGAGAAACGCACACAGACGCACGAGACGTCTCGTACATTGGACTACGAGACGCGTTATAATAGAAGCTTTAGCCGAGAGTACAGACGCACCGACGCACCTGTTCGATCGGACCACTCGCCATAAAAGCCCAAGGATCGAGGTAGCTTTTGCTTCCACACTTTCTTGCTTCGTATTCGTTCGAGCCGGTATGTCGCGTACGTGGATACACATTGCTATCGCGGATTCGACTCGTCCGCTACTCGAAAAAACGAGAACACCTGTCGGTCAAACGGAGATATTTTCGAGCGTGCCTCGAATTCTCGATTACGCCGTATTTTTATGGCTCCGAAGGTATATATAAATGTGTGTGTGTGTGTGTGTGTGTGTGTACGCGTGCGTGTGCGTATACGTATAATCCTACTAAAAAGATTTCGATACAGATCGAATTCCTTCGTGCAAAAATTCGATATCTCGTTCGCGAAAGAATTTCTCCGCATATAAATTTCCTATCATCTGTTCGCACGATACGATTAACACGCACGAATTTCCACTTGGACTTCTGCCACATTGATTTCTTACAATGCGTCTGCCAAAGTCAGTTCTCTCTTTGAAAAATCAATGAGACCCTGGAAGAGTCCGTTGGAAACCTAGTAGTTGTGAGAGCCGGAGAAGATGTAAAAGGGGAGATTTTGAAGGAACTCGAAGGAAGGGGAAGTCGAAAATCGATGAATCTCTCCTTTAACGTTTTCTTTTTTGTCAGAGACAAGTATGAGATTGCTCGTATTTTTTCGAGAGGTTTATAAAAATGGACATATAATCGTAAATTTCGAACTCGCACGAGTTAAAATCGTAAGAGTTTTGCGAATACGTTGCTCGATACGTATAACTTTGTTTCCACGAAATATTTGTCGATATCGATGGAGCCTGTAGATTTTGCGAGCACCCATATGGGCGAAAGATCGCGGAACAAAAAGGCTCCCCTCCTCTTCACGAAAAGTCTGGCACGGCCGATTGAATCGGCAAATGCGCGTTAAATACGCGTGGGACTTAATACGCGGCGCAGGTAGCCCATTGCCTTGGCGTACGAACGATTCAATGCGTTTCGTACTACCGTTTCCAACGCCATATGTTGTTTGCTTGGCTAAAAGTCCTTTGTGTGTCACGTTCTACGCTTTCTACGCGCCGTTACCAACACGTGCGAGCGAGATAAATTCTAACTTCGAACGCGCATCTTTGAACGGCCGACCATCATCGAAACGATTCCGAAGAGATCTCGAAGCGAGTGATCGAGCTTCGTCGATCGTGGTTCGTTCGCGTGCCAAAATGTAACTAGCGCGAGATTACGGCTTATTTTATGTCAAACTACCTGTCGTCGGTTGGTTGCGTTGTAATTTCCACCGTATAATATGGGTAGCCGTTTACGACGTCCTGTCATCCTCTATCGATATTATTTTATGTACCTACATACGCTCGCCGACCGGGTAAACGTACGACCCTGCTTTATGCTGATAATAAATCTTATGCGTGCATTAATGAGACTCGCCGAATTGTCTCGCCTATCGTAAAGTGCGAAATATATAAGTGAACGGATAAAAACGAAATGGAATTAAAGAATTTGATAAGGATACGATTCAAATTTTTCTCCTTTGGTAGATAGATTGATAGATAAATAAAATTTTGATTTATGCCAAACTATTTCATTAGTGTTTCGAAGAAATCGATTCTAACGAGTTAACGTTATTGCAAGCGTATTATGTAGATCGAATCTCACGATCAATTAATAATGGTCTCGCGCTATTACGCCCCTTTCGATTCCGACCAACTCTGCGAATATACGCGAGTATCGCGCGCGGCCGTAACTCTCGTTGAAATTATTTAACAAGCAACTATAACCCGTCCCTTTCGAATAGATGTAATTACTCGGTTGCATACACACGTGTCGTACAACGCGAGAGATACTTAAACCTGGCCGATCGTTCACCCGTCGAATCTCCGAACCGAATCGAATCGATTCGTCTCGATACGCAAATTTTCTTCCATTATGGTCAATCGCTTTTATCGACGCGCAGCCTAAAGGCTTCCTCGAGAGTCAATCAACGTTTTCGTTCCTTACGACGATATCCGACATCCCTGTTTAGTCTCGATCGCGAAACGATTTTTAAGAGAAATCCAACATTTTTCATGACTCTATCTACGAGTCCTGCTTCGCTTTTACCACGAAAGCATTTGTTTCGCAACGAACTAAAAAATAAGCTAGAGTGTTAATTGATCTTACGTGGATGAGATCGGAGGAGAGGAGAATCTTTAAAAAGAGATCATTTTCAAGTTAAAAATCCATATTATTTTATTTCGTATAAAATATCTCTATATATAGCCAATATCTATATCTCGATAGTAGTTTATTTTCTTTACAGAACTAGAAATAGTGGTACTCGCCTCGAGTCGCGCTCTATTAATTACAGGCACCGAGATTAACGAAACGACGACTCGTCTTTCAAGCATATAACGTGGTCTCTTTCCTCTTTTCACCTTTTACAGATGGAAAGAGAAACTTTCTTGTTTTGTTTTCTCTCGAACGGCGAATAGCTCCCCTTCCTTCTAGTTACACATACTATATGATACAATGACTAGTTTCTTCGAGTAACTTAAGAGTGAGCGGTGTGTGGCTTCGGACAAACGTAGAATACAAAACGAAGAAGGGATGAAGAACAAACAACATAGTGAAAAAAAAAAGGAAAAAAAGATCAGAAACCGACGGCGTCTGACACCGCTCGACGTCGGCCGCTGAACGATCTTTCACGTTCCGTTTACGCATATGCGATAATTACTACTCAACGTGCATCTTCCTCTCGTTGCTTACGAACTAATCGTTGAACGCTTTATTATATACAGCGGAACGACGGCTTTCGTCGATGGCACTTTGGTGCGCAGAACTTAAGGACGAAACAAAAAAAAAGATACCATTATTTACGCGTATAAATTAATAACACCGCTGGTGCACGCATTCTTCTCGACGAAGCAAAGAAATATGAGACGCGGTCTTTTTTTCCAAGCTTCTTTAATCGTCGATTTTTTATCGCGGGTGATCAAACGAACAGAAAATGTAAAGTAAATGGAAAGAAATGTAAAAGGAAAATAAATGGCACGGCGACTTCACGGGACCGCGTCGAGCGGTAACTTTGAACGCTTTCTTCCCGTTTCTTTTTTTTTTCGTGGCCAAAGCAGGAGCGAGCTTTGACCAGAATTCCGTAAGAGAAACAAGCGTACGCCGCTACCCTACGTACGGGCGCAACACCGATTATTATTCGTTACACACGCACTCGTAATAATACTCTCACTCGCATACACCCCATCTTGAATATATTTACAACACAACGAATGACGATCGAAGAAGTCGAGGGAAAACTACGCTCGAATCGAACTACAAAAAGTACACGTGAGATAATCTTTAAAATCGCGTCGTCTTCGGCGATCGATTTCGTCTTTTTAAACGCATCGCAAAGAGTAGGCATTAAGGAAAAGAGAGGAAAAATGAGAGAAAGAGACGAAATAGAAAATGGAAACTAGGATCGTTGAAATACTCGGCACGAAACCGTTTGCCGACCGCTCGTTAAAGTCTCTCGAGACATCGATTAAAACCCGACTCGTGAAATCGAATCTTGATTGAAGCAAAGTTACATTGGTATTAACTTTTTATATGGCTCGTCTTTCGATTCGGCGTTTTTCCCAAAGAAGGCACTTTCAGAAGAAACGGAAAATGTAAAAGAGGACGAGCGCAAGAGTCTTTCCGACGGTTCTATTTTTTTGTCTTTTTTTTTTTGTTTTTTTTTTCTTTTTTTTTTTAACGCGTCACGCGCTATCGCATTTTGAGAAACGCACGAGACTCTTGGTTCACTCGAAATTTTCTCCTCGCGTTCCTCCGTCGATGGCACTTTAGCAGCCGTACCCTATCGGAACGGGTACACCAGGGCAGCCGCCCTCCTGATGCTTCGTCAGCAGAGACATTCGACTGAACGTTTTGCTGCAGGACGTGCAAGAGTACTTCTTAACGTCGCTGTGAGTCTGTAGATGCGCCCTGAGATTGCTCCTGTCGGCGAACGCGCGATTGCAGTGCTGACAACTGAACGGCTTCTCTCCGGTGTGGGTCCTGATGTGTCCTTGAAGTAGCCATGGCCTGGAGAACGCCTTGCCGCAGAGATGACACTTGCACGGCAACGTGTGCGTTCGGATGTGCATCTTGAGAGCACCGAGACTGACGTAAACCTTCTCGCAGTACTTGCAGGAGAAGGACTTTTTCGTTTGACCTTCCGCCGCGGCACAGTGAAACTGTTGATGCTTCGACAGTCCGGAATACGTGGAATACGATTTTCCACAGTCTGGACACTGATACCTTGGCGAAGTAGCGGAGGAGGAAGAAGAGAGAGACGTGGAGGAGCCGCTCGTCGCGCTCTTCTCTATCTTAACGTTTACGATCGTTGGGCCAGCCGATGTGCTGCCGGCGGAAGATCTTCCACTGTCGCTTCCCGGGGAAGACAGGTCTTCGGGAGTGACCGGTGGAGGCGACCTAAGGGATCCCGATCCCAAGGAACTGGTAGGCGACAGACCGAAGTGATCGGGACTGGCCCAGTGAGCGTAGCTCCTGGCGATCGGTTTCTGGATCGTCGGGCAGGTCAGAGCGGCGTGCGGAGGCGGCGAGACCGACGAATGATGCTCGGGCGAGGAATGTGGATAAGCTGGCATCGGATAGGACGGATAGAGTTCCGTGCCCGGATGATGATATCTGTAGGCTGCTGGATAGGGTAGATAGTGAGGCGGGTACAGAGGCGCGGAACGAGCCCATGCCGGTGTCGCGTAATGAGCAAGCGGCTCGACCGGAGTGTTCAGGTTCAATGGCTCCAAGGGCGCCTTGCTGGCCATGAAATGAAGCGGTGCCGTACTGGCAGAAACCGCGGCCGTACCCGTAGCCGTCGTCGTCGTAGTCGGTACCACGGTCGAAGAGGAACTTTCGTGTTGAATAACTTCGACGCGAGCCTTCTTTGCAACAGGATGGATCGGCGCGATTCCAGCCGGCGGCGTGATCGCCTTTGTGGGATAATGCTGGTGATGATGGAGATGATGTACCGGATAAAGATGATGGTGATGCAAATGCTCCGACGGCGAGACCGGCCTAGGTGCGATCACGGGAGAAGGTGAAGGTTTTATCAGAGGTGACGGCGACCTTGACGGATACTCGCGTTGATGCGTCAACGGTTCCGACGATATCTCATGCTGTTGCAACTGCTGCTGCTGCTGCTGCTGCTGCTGCAGTTGCTGCTGTTGCTGCTGCTGTTGCTGCTGATGATGATGATGTTGCTGCTGTTGCTGTTGCGGTTGACTCGAGTGACGTTCCGCGTTTCTACTTAGATCTTCCGGTTTTGTGCTCAAGTTTTCGGGCTCGGGAATATCGTCCACCACCACGTCAATGATCTCTTCTGAAGAAGAAACGAAAAAATACGCGTTAAGCAAACGGATCGGAATATTCGGAGAAGAGCGAAAGAGAAAAAGAAACAATTTTAATTTACGAAACCGCGTTCGCACGGAAATGAGAAAACGAAAATCGACGTTTCTTCGCACGAAGGGAAAGAAATAAGACCTACGAGACTCACCTTTGATCGCTTTCGGGATATCTTCATTGAGCAAGACGTGCACCGGCCGCTTCTTAAGCGGGCAGTGACTATAGCTGTTGTTTTTCTTAACGAAGCTACGAGGCATCTCATCTATAAGCATATTTGGGCCTTCGAGAGCAACGATTACTGGTAGACAATAGTTTTGCTCTTCGCAGGTAGTCGCGATACCGCGAAGGCACTGTCAGTGTTAATCCAATATGTCGAGTAGCACGAATTACTTCTTCTTTCGCACTATGTCGCGATGCGTTCATGAGTAGAAGACCGGACGAGGAAAAAATGCGAGAAATTGTAAGAATAATCCTTGATAGCGTGATAATGTCACTGCACTATTTCACACACCAACTTCTCTCTTCCTCGATATGGCACTACGTTTTTTCTCTGTCTCGTTACGTGATCGATCGAACGAACGAAACGAATCGGACGATCAAAGACAGAAAGATTGAAGAACGAAATAACAACGAGTACCTGCACGATAGTGAAAACGGTTCGGCTGCGAGCCGGTCTCTGACTGGTAGGGGGTTCTCCAACATCTTTTATAAGAGGTCGCCCCACCAGGCAGGTGCAGGTGGCCCGCACGTGCTGTCGAACCAATGCGGGGCCAGGGGCCCCGTACAGCTCGCCAATGGAGGACGGCCAGTCGCGGGCCGTGAGCCAATCGCAACGAAGCCATCTGTTCCGACAGCTCGTGCGTTCTTCCCCACTCTTTGAGCTAGCCGAGCTACGCTCCACGGACGGGAGGTGCAGGATATTTGTGAGCGCGACGCGATTGTCCCGCTGCTGCGCTTCCCTCTCTTTTTTCCCTTCGCTCTTCTCTTTCTCTCTCTAGTGACCGAGTGCGCGCGCGCGCACGCTCACGAGATTTTTCTCGCGCGACACGACGCGACGCGACGCGACGCGAAAGAGAGCAGATGCTGGGCCTACTACTCTTCTCCGAACGGCCACCCACCCTACCTCCCTCTCGCTGTACGCTATCGCGCGCGACTTTGTGCGTACGCGTTTTTCCACTCGAATTTCCGTTCGGTTTACCTGGCTCTTCCCTTCCCCCTTCTCTCTCCCTCGTTTTCCCCACCTCTCCTCCCTCTCTCTCTCTCTCTCTGGATGCAGGAGCATCGCACATACCGTTTCTTTCTTCGTACTCGAGCCTGGTGCGCGTAAATTCGCGCGCGTGTGCGTGCGAGGATACAGCGATCCGTCTCGTTCCCCTTGCTGAATTTCAGGCCTCCTTCCCCTCGACAACCGGCAGCGTGCAGCGCCAGTTTCGAACGTAACGGTCGTGTCGCGTGCCGCAGCATCGCCCACGCGTGCTGAAACCCACACGTACGGGTGGATCCCCCTCTTGTTAGAAGGAGAGCGTGCCAGCGTCAGCGAGCGCTCGCGCGCGCCTACTCGACCACGCTGGATTCACGAGTCCAGACCACTGCCATTTTCGCGACCGAGGATAAGAACGTTTGCTCTCTTCGTGATCTCGCCACGTGACCTACCACTTATCTACCTTCTCGAAAAGAAACTCGAGATTCATCTGCCTGCTTACGATTTTTCTCCTCCGTTTAGTCAACTGTCCGCTCTTAGGAAAAATACGAAAATTTGATGGAATATCACGTGTCACGGACGCGTAATCCACACTTTCCGCTTTGAATGGTATAGTCTTCAAAAGCGTTCTTCAGCCGCGCATAGTTTACCTTAGATAATGCGTCGTCCCCGGCGGAAGACGTCGAAAGTTCTACCGCAGCACGTTCCTTTCGATAACATCGAGATTTCCTTTTTATCCTTCTTCGATCGCCAACGAAGCGGGTTATCACATCGAAACGAGATCGTTCGAATCGGCCGATCGTGAAACGATAACCACCGGGAGACCGGTACGACGACGGGGCACTGAGAAAGGCACGACTAAAAAGATTTTTGACGAAGGACCCTTGTACTTGTCGTCGTAAACAGCTCGTTCGCGTAACACTTTATATTCTTTGGACTAGTTTCCAATGCGCGCTTGCGCGCACACGAGACCGCCCGATCATTTCGTCCGATCGTTTCGTAATAAAGGAGAAACAAAGAGACAGCTACCGAAGCCCGCGACATGCTCCACGACAATTTTATGATAATACCTTTTGTAACTCTATATTCCTTGTTCGACGCGATCGAATGGACGACGCTCCGTCGACGATTCGACGTTTATCCCGTATTAATTAAGAAACTAGTCGCGATTTATAACCCCCTCCTGTAGGTAGCTATAAAAGCGTAACGCGTTTACGCGCCCATAAAGATCGTTTTACGTATGCGTTTTCCCCGCGATAACGACGTGGGGATCCACGACCGAATTCCAACGACTTTGGCATACCTGCCGCTTCCCGACTGGCCTACATTTTATTAACGCCGTAACTTCCTTTTCGCGTGTGTGCGAGAACCGACCATAAAAATATTCTTCCTTTCCGAAGGAAGATGGGATGGAGCATCGATCGCGCCGTTGTCGCCGTAGACGCTTTTTTTTCCTTTTCGTAATCCGCCACTTGCGAAGCGTCCAACCGAAGCGAAGAAGGAAGGAAGGAGCGAATCTTCGGTTATACGCGCGATCTCTCTCTCTTTCTCTCTCTGAAAAAGAAGAGGAGAAAGGATGAATCGTGCACCGGTCGCTAGTCGACGAATAATCTACCTGCCTTGCATGCTTAAAAGTACGCTCTTAAGAAAGGTACCTTTCGTAGCAGCTATCTGTCTCTTCGACTAGGTATACTACGCAAGTATCTACCTACCTATCTACCTACCTACCTATCTACCTACCGTATATCCCTATCCTCGCGCGCTCGCGCTTGATCCGTCAAAAAATATTCCGAGGGAGAGAACGAAGAGTGCCGAAATAAGAGGGAGAACCGCAAAGAGAGAAAAGGGGAAAGGGAAGGAGACGAAGCAGACGACGGAGAGACCTGCATCTCATCCGGTTATTCCGGTAAGCTACCACTGGTTCCGGTGAGCTATTCCGTTTCTTTCTTCCTTCGTTCTCTCTTCGTCGCGAGAAAAAGAGAAGGAAAGAGAAAGAGAGAGTGGCCTCGAAAGGTGCTCCTAAATTATACCAAATGTTGGGCGCGTTAACTCGCCTCGCCTTTTGTTTGGCCGTATATCCTATACGTGCAAAGCTAGCGAAATAAAAAGAGAGAGAGAGAGAGCGACGGACGTCGGCTTTTCTATTCCCGGTCACCCTCCGATTCGACTAGACTGGTCCCAAATTCGCGCAGGTTGCTACCAAAATATGTACATATATATATTTGTCCTTCCTCTGACAAGTAAAGCGTCGATATCACGAGCAGGTCTCGCGAAGAACCCTTCGAGGCGGTTGCCGTCTTTCGCAGTACGCTTTGTCACCGGTATTTTTGAGAGGCTAGAAAGAAAAGGCGTTAACGTGTCCGTTAATTTATAGACTATACCGACGAGAATCCTCTTCTCACCCCTCTTACTCTCCCTCTCTCTATCTCTCCTTCTGTTTATGACGATTATCATATTTTATACGTTTCAAAAGACATCTTTTAACTTTCCTCGAATAGACAAACTTAAAACAGATGCTATCCTTATTAGAGAACTACATCGAAGAGAATTTACGGATAATCCTTGATACCTATATCCTACGATTCGTATAATTTACTTAACGGGCCTTCCAAAATGGAAAATTACACGGTAGGAGCGAAGAGCAATGAAAGGTGTGACTCCAACGATCGTGGAAGTAAGTACGAGTTTCCTCGAGTTCACGAGTGTGTTATACGTATTTCGACGGAACGTTTAACTAGTCGATATATGTGGTGCTCGTCGTCGTTGAGCCGGCCCGTTCGAATAAATCTGTATAATTATTACGGCACACCTTGTCTAGATGTGCGCATGTGTACGGTACGTATACCGTGTGGCTCAGCCGATGGGAGGTAGCCCCATCGGAAGGAAGCTGGTTTGTTTTTTTGTTCTGCCGCCTCTCGAGGCGAGGAGCACCCCATCGTCTCACCTTTGAAACACCTGGCTATTACCGCGAGATCTTCTCTGTGTGAGTGAGCCTGTCTACGCGCGCGCCACATGCGTAGCTGCCACCATATGCGGCCCCACCGGGACTAGCTTTACGGACCCATTTTCGGGGCCTCGTAGATCCCTAGACATGTGTAAGGTACCCCTCTCTCGGGGAGGGGGAGGGGGGAAGAGAGAAAGAGAGAAAAGCAGGGAGCCTCCCTTCTTCCTTCTCTCCTACCTCCAGATCGTTCTCTTTTCTCGTCGCTACGTACGTCGACGAATCAAATGTTTTCCTTTTCCACTCACAAATGTTTACAAATTATTCACTTTCTTTGGAACGATCCTGACGTAGCACGTATATATATCTACAAAAAAAAAAAAACAACACACGAAAATCGCATGAATCAGTAGTGGACCTCTTTATCGTAATCTGTATTATCTGTCGGTAGTTTTAGGATCTTTTCAAAGTTGAGTTTATATATAAGTATCCAGAGGCACCGTCAATGTATATTTATCAATACGTATATAGATTTCTTCCCTATGCGTCATTGTTTCCCTTTTCTATCGGATTAATAATGACCTTCGTTCGATTTTTCGATTTTCTGTATTTTCCACTATTAGTTCATATCGTTTTAGAGTCTCCGCTTAAGAGCTACGTCGTTTGATAGGACTCGTAAACAACCATAAACAACCTTTCTTATTTTGCGCAGCTAAATACAAACACAAAGAGAGAAACAGAGGAGAGGGAGAGAGAGAGAGAATAAAAAATAGAACTATCTTACGAACAACACAACATCACATTTTTCTCTTTTGTAATAGTACAAGGATTTACGATAAGTTTTATCAAACTACTCGAAGGGTCTTGTTTATGATATACTCTTTTCATAATTGTATTGTTATCCTGCTAATATTTTGCTCTTAGAAACTTGTTCAAAATACAAGGAAATACATAAAATTTTAACAAAGCCAGAAAGCTTTCACAAAAATTTTCCCAAACAGTTCACAAAGATTTTATTGACGGAGAAATCATTTCGTAGTCTTATCGCTTCTTACTTATTTTTATTATTATCTTACTCATCGCTTATTGTTATGTTCCCATAATGAGATGCGTCACCCGTTTCAGTTGCTAAGAGAATTTACTTTCTTGTTTAGTTTTTCAAAGATTTCGGATAGCCTATCAATAATCACGTACTTGTATTTGTCGAAAAGACGAGCAATTATTTACGTTGCAGTTTGATTATAATCTCGTTATGTCGATAAAAAATTTGACCTATGATTTATATTATCATCGTTATATGTGTGTGCGTGTGTTCACTCTTTTTCTCATGTCAGAACGTTTACAAGGTTATTAACGACTCGAATAATCAGGTTCCAAACAATGTATTCGAATAAGACGACACGACGGTAAATGGTGCTTGCTTCCCAAGAACCCACAGACCCTTTGTCCCGCATCACGTACCTGGCCTACGAATCTTTCTACCAGCACGTGAACCCATGTGGCATTCTTTTTCAAGAGCTCTTCCATCGTTTATTTTTTTACCAATTCTTTTTCCCCCAGTAAATCGTTACGAAAGAATACATTGTTCGACTGTTTTAACGCGACTAATTCGATCTAAATAAAATAAGGTGCGTTTGAAATTTTCTTAGATCTCGTCTCGTTGTTCCGTTCATCGATATTACGAACGAACGAAATTTGTCGAGTTTTGACTTTGTACATAATACGTAGAATTGTAGTAATCCCAAGTAAAAAAATGTTTTAAAACCTTAAGACGGCGTTCGAACCGGACGTTCATTCAAAGAAGTTCAATGGAAGAAGGTCATTGCGAGGAACGACCAGAGAGTATCCATGACGAATTACGAGGAAACTCCTTTGCAGGGGTTCCAAAGTATCTATACCTTTCCTAACCAAAAGCTTTTCTTAAAGACTCTTTAAAACGCATTTTCTGCTCCACTCGAATCCTTCGCCATTCATAGTGAAACGGATACGGTTAGGTGGTACAGGTGTGCGATTCTTGAGGTTCCAAAAATTTTCACCACATTTTACAAAGGTTAGTATCACGTAGAATAAAAGAGCTCATTCATAATCATAGCCTCTTTATTTTTATACAAAAACGTTTCCTCGAGACGTACGTTCTTAGCATCGTGGAATAGATGCACTTGTACGTAAGTACTTTGTTTAAAAATAAAAGGAACAAAATTGTCGATCCCTCGAGAACTAGCAGAGTTTCTCATTTCGAAAAGGGAAAAAAATGGAAAGTTTGACGATTAGAAAAGATAGCTCGTGTGGAACGATCGAGAACCTCTGTGCACGCCCTCTCACAATGCCCGCTATTTCGTAGATCGTGAATGAGACTGGTGCGCCGGAGTTTTTCCTCTTTTTTCATCGACGATGAATGGTCGCTGCAGCGCGTAAGGTCTTCCATTGTACGAAAATCTCAAAGAATCACTGCTTCTTCTCGAGTCCGCTCTCGCTCGGTCAGAGAGACGCGAGGCACGGTATATACTTGCCCTTTGTGCTCTGTCCCTGCGAGACCTGCTCCTCGCTTCTACCTCCTTTGCCATCTCCGTTGTAATTTTTTCCAAAGTAACGCCGCTCGCGTTCTAACCAACTTCTTCTGCGCGACGTAGCTCTTGTATTCCTACGAATGTTAAGACGCACTACGTAGAACGACGAAAAGGATGGCGAAGGTTGCTCGACTGGACGATAATTTGCCCGAACTGGTTTCCGTGCACGGCGAGGATTTAATAAAAATCTCATTACTATGCCAAAAATGTGTGTATTTTAAATTCAGACACGTTTCGAGTCGGAGGGTCGTTTTGTACCCTTTCCTTGCGTGCACCGTGCAGAAAGTTCGAGTTGCTATAAGGTATACCGTAAGGGCTGAAATCGACACTGAACTCGTATAACCTGTTGAGCGAAGAGAAACGTAAAGTAGAGAAAAATAAATACTGGTCGTACGAGTAGACACGCAATACGAGTCTACCGATTTACAAGAAATATCGATTTCTGCTCTCGAGTCTCCCTCGGGCAAGCTCGAACCTGCCGCGATGCGTTTCTGCCTGCGCGGCGAAAAAGCTTTCGAAGGGAAACGACGAGGACGGGCGCGCGTTCACCTGAGAACGCGGTCAAAACCTGGAAAAATCGTTGAAAAAGTTCTTAAGGGGCGAAGAGGGTGCGATTTCGGGAAGAAACGAACGCGAATACACCGCCTAGCGGACTGCGGTAACATCTGTCTGGGATCGACGACAGCTGATCGATTCTCTCTTTCTCGCTCTCGACGCCTCGTGCCTCCAGCAACTTTTCATTTTTCGAGGAAACGTGTGCGGAGCTCTCTTGCTTCTCGAATTGAGTTCCGAGCGGACCTTTCGAAGGGATCATAGCCGTGTTATTAAACCGGAAAATCAAACGTTTCGCTTCTCTTACCTCCGCACGATCGCGTAATAGCGATCCTCGAGGGTAGTAAGCAATACCTTTATTCCATAATGAATAGAAATGACTGTCAGTTTGGATCTTGGTTATATATTCCTTCGTTTTACTTTTGTTACGCAGTTTTACTCTCTTTGTTTATTCTCTTCGTAAAATACGATGAAATCTTCGAGAATTCGTAGACCATTGAAAGATCTTTATATAAACACGGATAAGGATAGCGCAGCTCGTTCCGTTTTCCGAGAAAACGAGAGCATATGGTCAGTTCGTCGAACGATTTTCCTACCGTGGTATGACGCGTGCCCAACAGGGGGTTGCTTTCTAGAGGCGGGCAGGTGACGAGATGGACCAGATGACCGAGGCTCTACTAAATTTCGATCTTCCAAATATCCCTACCTTCGAGTATACTTTTCTATGGTGCGAAAGGTCTGCATAGTTTTTCTTTTATCGTATTTTTTTTTGTTTTGAAACTTTGACGAGTGTGTCGAAACTTATCTCGATAAGGACGTCTTATCTCTAACGACCGTTGTAATCCTTTAGAACAATGACTGCACCATTCGAAAAATATATCGGAAAATTGATTACGCGAGAATAATGGAATTTCGAGATTCTCGAAGAGGGACTCATTTATCGCTTTCTCTCGCCTTATTTGTCGTCGGTGATTACGGAGATAAAATAACGTCCCATCGTAAGCTCGTTCGCTCGAGCGTATCCTATCGACGAAGAAGCGTCACGTCCAAAGTCCGCGTTCTCGCTCGGACGATATTAATTTCGACGTTTCCTCGACGAGCACAGGCCCGTTTACAAAATCAGTTCGGCGTTATAATGACATCACGAGACGTGTCACCGGGCGCGAGAGCGTGCGAACGCGATAAGATCTCTCAGGACGACCACCGGACAAGAAGCTCTTATCTGATCGGCCATTACGGGGAGACGCTAAGCGCGCCCTATGAATCACAACCCCTCTGACTTTTATATTTTCGGGATGTGCCTTCGTTTCCTTTTCGGTCACGAACGCAAACAAACGAAAACCAGGAGCCCCTGCCGATTCGAAACAATTTCGACGAGGCCTCACACGTTCTTTCGTACTTTTAAAGTCGGACAATGCGTTACCGATCGTTTCAAGCATTTAAGATTGCTGTCAAATTCTTTCCAAATTCTTACATATTATGATATGTGCTATATATCGAACGAACGATTAGGAAAAACTAGCCAGCCGCTTATCTACTATCTACTATTTTACAAACACACGAAATTCAAGCGATAGTATCCTTATCTGAACGAATAAGCGAGGCGAATGCTTGCGATTTTAACCCTATCGCTTATTGCCGCTCTGCGTAGCTTCCATGCTCGAACAATCTTTCCGTTGTCCCGAGACCTGCGTCGCTACCTCGAGCTCCTTCCAACTACGCTGTCGACGTCGTCGTCGTCGTCGTCGTCGTCGTCGTTCGATGAACGAAGGAGCTTGCTTAATTAAATTAATTTCAATTGAGCTCTTGTATCGAGTCGATAGACTTTCACTCTTGCGACAGACAGACCGAGCGGCTATCTCAATCCGATACAGGTTCGGACCAAGCACGGCGCACTACTTGATAACAATGCCGAAGACGCCCTCGGGCCATTTTGCGGCTGTGTCCGAGCCAGAAACTTTTCGTCCCGCGTGAACACGCTCGTACGTACCGTGTATAAGTATCTACGTACGTACGTATACCGTATGCGCCAACTCCGTTACGCGTCGCGCTTCGAAATTTCAACGATTTATCGGTTGGGAATTGGAACGAGACTAATACGCCACCCGTTGGTCCGCCCGTAATTTCTTATCTTCCATTTTTCTGTCGGGATGATTTGTTACGCGAAATGAGATCTCCGATGCAGGCAACGAGAACACGCCGGGTTACTTTTTCTTTCCGAAAGTCTATACCATTTCCGATACTTTTGTCGTTTTCTTTTACGATTACGGCGAGGATTATAATTTGAGTGGAAATATCAAAGTGCTTCGTCGAATCGTCGAAAAAGACGTGCTACGATAACTCGCGATAAGATCTCTCGCGTCTATCGAGACGTGCCGATGACCGAGCGAATTTCGTTTCATCTTTGCGATCGCTCGAGTCGGACCTGCGAGCTTGCTCGCTCGATCGCGAGATATGCTCGTGTTCTACCCCCAAGAAGGAAAGAGGAAAAGGAGGAATAAAGAGAGCAAGAGCGAGCGAGCGAGCGAGAGAGAGAGAGAGAGAGAGAGATGGGAAGAGAGAAAGGGATGGAAGAAAAAAGTCCTCGAGCAGGCCGTTTAGGGTTGAACGACCCTGGGCAGCAGCGCGTCTTTCGCTCGTCGTCGTGTTAGCACGATGCCGACGAAGCTTACGGGTGCGTTCATAATCAGCGTCGACAAGGCGTACACGCATCTCGTCGGCGGTACAATGAGTCGTTCCTCTTCGAGCGAAGGAGAGGAAGAGAGAAGGTAGAGAAGAAGGAAACCGGACCTGTTGCCGATTCAGGGACGTCTTCACGGCGTTGGAAGTCTCGACTAATGTCGAGAAAAGAAAAGACGACGGAATCTCCTCTCCTTTTCTCTTATTCTTCGCTCCCTTACGAATCCGTTTCTTAAAGAAGTAGAAGAAGAAGAAGTAGAAAAAGAAGAAGAATCGGAGAGCACGAGGAAACCATTTTCTCACATGATCGCGGCTCTAAGACGATCTCTGACCGGTCGAGCACGTTCGGGACCGATTCAGCTCGCTCGTCGTTGTTCATGGAGAAAAATTTCGAGATAAAAGGGGGGCGGAGAGGGCGAGAGCGAGAGGGAGAGGACGAGGAGGAGAGAAACCGGGTTTTAAACTCTTTCCTGTCTATCCACAAGAAGATCGCACGAGACCACGTATTACCTACATACGTACAAAGGAAGTGCCGGACGTGCTACCGACGACGCGAGTATCGTTTCGATTGTTTGTAAGGAAAACAGATTTTAGTTCCTCTAAAAGCCCTACTGAAAGGAGTTCGAATGGTTCCTCGCGCTTTGATGACGCCGCGTATTTCTTGTTCTTAAACGAACAAATCCTTTTCGAAATAGAAAGAGAATCTCTCTTTAGAAATCCATATCTTTTTCTTCAGGATTAATGCAATATAAATAATTTGCAATATAAATATTTAAAGATTATTATATATATACATTACGATTATAATTCCATAAGATTAACGGGAAGAGAAATCTTCGAGCTTTTTTTCATCGATAATAAAGATGTGCGAGCTTCCTTCGAGAAATAATAAAAAAAGAAGAAAAAAAAAGGAACACTCGATCCCAAACCGGCCGATCCCGTATCCACGAATCTATCTACCTCTTCAGTCTGCCCAACAAAATGGAGCATCGGGCGTACCCATGCCGCGGTTAATATTTTATCGCGCGAGGCGAAGCAACACTTATCTCCTCGATTCGAGCGCGGCCTCGGTAGAAAGTAAATCTCCGACGGGTCGGTCCGTACCTCGAAGAGGAAAGAGGGAGCATGATGAAGAATAAGAAGAAATGGAAACGGAGAAGAAAGAGAAGAAGAAGAAGGAGGAGGAGGAAGAGGAAAAGAAGAAGTAGAAGAAGAAGAAGAAGAAGAAGACGAAGAAGACGAAGAAGACGAAGAAGAGTACGACGACGACGAAGGGCCGCTCGCGCTCGCTAGCGAGCATAAACATCCTTACGTATACGACCTGGAATTCTCGTTTGATTTACTGCCGCCATCTCGACGCATTAGTCTTTGGTCCCCCGGGGGCCGATATCATCTGCTTTAAAAAATGCTGCCGTCAACGCGGCCCGCCAACTACCGTGCTACCCATCCTCTCTCCGCGGATCGCCCGTCGCCGTTCCGCACCGTTTATGGGCCATCTCTCTCTCTCTCTCTCTCTCTCTCTTTCTTATTCTCTCTCATTCCCTATCTATCCATCTATCTCGCTTGCTCTCCAACGCTGTACTTTCTTCTTTCTTATTCTCCCTTTTCTCGCTTCTATCTTTCCTCGTGCGTGTGTCGTTCTCCTCATACTCTCAGTGCATCTATCTATTCACCTTCTCTTCCTCCACCTCCGTTCCCTGCTCTCTTCAAGAGAGATAGCCCAACGGCCCCAAAGGAGCGACCTCGACAGGTAGCAAAACGTGCTACACTTCTTATTTTCTCTCTCTCTCTCTCTCTCTCTCTCTTTCTACCTTTCTCTGTACCATCGGAGTTATTGGCTTTTTATCAAACGACATGCAGAGGATCGTACGATATGACGATGTCAGGCGGTTCTCCGACGTTTGAACGTTCGCGAACAACCATGCCGCGGGCTTGTTTCGAGCGGAGGAGAGTAGTTTGGGTTTAAAATAAGCTCGACGATGCGCCCGACTCGTGTGCGCACTACGTCCGATATCTCTCGCTCTCTTTTCCTCTTAATGTTGTTCACTTTGAAATCGATTCAACTTCTCAACGTCGGAATATATGGCTTCGCGACATTTCGAAAGAGAGGGATAAATAATTGTCACAAGATTTTTCATTTCAAATGAATATCACGCTCGATGCAAATTCGCAAGGAGATATTAGAAGCTGCTTGGGAGAAGAAACGGCGGGAAAAAATAAAGGGAAAACGTGTTACGCTTTATTACCTGGTACGTCTTTGCGCTCTCTCCCTCTTCCTCTTTCTCTCAGCGATACGTCCGAAAACGAAATTAGTGCGTGAGCTCGCGGATGGGTAGCTGGTGCACCCCACTGCTCTTTGCCGGTCGGTGGTCCCTGCCGAGAATACATTAAATAAATAATCTCGATCCTCCTCTACCGATATAACGTGACTGCTTAGAACACCGGCGAGAAGCTACTACCGGACCTCCTCCTTACGCAACTGTCGGCCGCTCGTTTTAATTAATTAGCATCACGGTTTAAAAGACGAGTCCCATCATCCGCTCCTTCCTTCTTCTTCTTCTTCTTCTTCTTCTTCTTCTCCATCTCTTCCTCCTCCGCCGCCGTCGCCGCCACCGCCTTCCCGTTGCCTCTCTCGCGTTCAGATTATCCGAGACGACTTTCGTGCGCATGCTCGAGTAGCGCATGCTACTACTAGACACGGACATTAGTTATACGCTACGCGTATCTCGCCTGCTTTATATCCTGGAATACTTATCGGAAATTCATATGTTAATACGTTTATGCATTCGGCTCTAGGAGAGACTCGTTTAAACTTTGCTCTCTCCCTCTTTTCGACGTTCAAACACGTTCGACTTACGATCGGAAACGATTCGTAATTTTAAAGCGCGACTAGTATACGATTTTACGAATTTTTACTCGCGTGCAGTCCCGATAAGGAAAGCGAGTTACGATTCCTTCCAACTCGAAAATATACAAGGTGTTAATGAATTATAGTATCTTCGAAATAGTCGGATAAAGATCCAATATATTAGTAGTTAGCGGCGATATCGTTCGCGAAGGGTGCTTCGCAAGAATGTCGAAGGAGAGAACACGGTGGTCGGCCACGATAAAAGAAAAGTTTCGAGCTCGTGTTTGGACGGTGTGGGTGCGATGGCGCATGGCGATTGGAGCAGCGCGATTCCTCTAATCATTCCCTCAGCTATTAGGGTCACACTTTCTCCAAGCACACCAGAGACAATGGCCAGGAGTTCGATCATGCGAGTGCGCGCGAGTTGCGTACGTGCGTGCGACCACGGGTGAAATTGTTATTGCGAAAATCGGACGATGAAAAAAGAAATAAAAAAAAAACCGTCGAGAAGGCCCAGGAGTAGTGACTAACGGGTCCCGCCATCGTGGAGATTCGAATCAGAAAGAGAGAAAGGCAAATTAATAGGTGGATTGAAAAAGGGAAAGGGTCCACGAGATACAAAAGATTCTTTCACGTTACGTCACGATTACGTGCTTGATCTTATAAAAGAAAAATATCTTTTAAATTATTAAATATACGCGTATCTGCGTATATTTATATATATACGTGTGTGTGTGTATGTATGTATGTATGTACGTATCGAGTAGATTCGAATCTGTAGAAAGGATATCTGCAAAAATGTATGTACATAATACGAGCTACTCCGAGTTACGTAATTTCTTTCACCGAGATCGTGATCGATCTATCGAGTTGGCGTCGCGCTCGATCGTTCAAAGTTCTAGTCGCGAGCGTAAACACACGTGCGTAGGAGAGCGGAGAAGCGTTCGAAGGAGGAGGAAAGGGAGGAGGAAGGAGTCTGACCCGCTCTCTTCGCTGCTCGGGACAGTGCGGCGCCGTAAGTGAGTGGTTATAGCGAGATAAGTGCTAGGACGGAAAGAGAGAGAAACAGAGAGAGACAAAGAGAGAGAGAGAGAGAGAGAGAGACACTCGGGGACACCCTGGAATGCGTTCTTAATGAACCCACCGTGTCTGCCACTTGCCAACTAGCGCGACACCGTGTGTACACAATGCTCGTGGGACTGTCGCCTTGATCGTTTACTTACCCATGCTTCTCTTTGTCATCGGCCGCCCTTCCCCGTCCTTTCTCTCTTGGGATTATTAATCGCCCCGATGCAATTTGGTCCCACGATCTGCTTCGCTTTATATCGAACGTTCTTCGTTTCTTCGTGTTTATAATCTTCTCGAGTTAACGCTACGACGCGACGATTGTATATCCAATACTCGATAAACTGTACCAGGACGATCGAGAGACGGACAGTTTGTTTTGATTTCACTTTCCAAATCCCTCGTCTCGATCTTTCTCTTTCAACTTATATACGCGAGCAACGTTGATTACAAGGATCAAACTTACATAAATAGTTTAGTCGATAAAGAAAATTTCTAAGCGATTTCTACGATACCGTTATCGCTTTGTTGCGTCTACGGAGAAACGCGAGGAAGGGAAGTCGGATAGGAAACGAAAGTATCACGAATGATTTGTACGAAAGACCGATCGATCTATCGATCGATTCGCGAACTGAGTTTCAGGTCGATCGAGGTGCGAGCCTACAATTATATTCTCCTTATCGATACTCATACGTCTGTGTATCTACCAATCAAGGAGAGAAGAGAAATGGAAGGATATCGGTCGGCCGATTAGTCGTAGTACGAGTTATTATTGACTCGTTGTTATTGGCGGTGCGCGTGCAGTCGAGATAAATCTCGCACGATTATTGCCAGTGACCGACGTTGCATCAGACGGCGAAAATTATGTTTCGCCGAAACGTATAGCGTTAAACCTGTTGTCTTTGATCGTTCCACAGGCTGATCACAAAGTCGACGAATATTTTCTACGTTACGTGGAGACCCATCGACGACCACGCGTTTCCGCACCCAACATAACAGCGGATCAAATCGCAGAAATTATCAAACGATTCGTCGATAACGCTTTACGTTTTTTTGACGTTACTGAGAATATATCGAGAAGTAATCGCGTAATTATCGAAGCATTTTTTAGATTAGACGGATTAAAAAAATCGCTTAATTAAAAAGATATCGATATCGTACGATATTTCACAGCTATGTTTCTACGTTTTCCCGATAGAGCTGAGGCCGAGCTCTCGTTCGATAATTTATTTAATAAACCCAACGAAGCGTTGAAAGAGAGCGAAATCTCGGAGGGTCGAGTTTCGTCGTTTAATTACGAGCGCTCGCGATCAGGTGAAGTTACGCCGCACGTGCGCGCGCGTAGAAAGAAAGAAAGACGGAAGGAGGGAAGGAGAGAAAGAGAGAAAGAGAGAAAGAGAGCCGGCGAGCCCGGACGAGCCGGCGCCTCGTATCGCTGGCCTACGGCGATATTGCAAGAAAATTCACGTAATTTACGGGCGACAATGCGCCCGGTTCCACCTCATTGAAGCGCGAGCCGAGCGCTGAACCTCTAATCGCCGCCTTATCTCTCTCTCTCTCTCTCTCTCTCTCTCTTCCTCTCCCTCTCTTGCACGAGCGCACGTGCTCACGCCAACGAGTGTCCACTCTTTGGGTGCCCCGTTGTTGCTCGCCTCGAGTCTATTCGAGAGAGGCAAGCTTTCTTGAATTCCGCGGTACCGGCGCTCCTAATTGCCTGAACACTCTCTCGCGCTAACTTCGGTTAGCTTATGCTCGCTGACACGCCAAACTATGGCACTGTGTCACGCGAGAGAACGTGAAATTTACGTGTACGTACGTACTCGCGTACTCTCCTCCTCGCTAGTGGTCTCGTTCAGCCGTCACGGTAGCTATCTCGAAAACACACACCGCACGCTCGCGTAAACTATCGGCCCGACGCAAATCGGCCAATCTGTTAAATCGTTTTTAAAGGGGCCGAACGAGAGACCTAAAGGATAACGTAACGTGTCGCAGTAAAATCGCGATCGCCTTCCGAAATGCTACTGCCACCGATACCGTTCCCGTTCTCCGTGACTTTTCAGCTCGGAGATCTTGCTTAGACGCTCTTACGAAAGCTCCTTAGAAGATCGTAAACGCGATAGTCTTCGAGTTCCGTTTCCTGCTTCTCACGTGTTCTTCTTTCTTTTTTTCTTTCTTCTTCTTTTTTCTCTGTCTTGTTCTTTTTTTTTTCTTTCTTTCTTGCTTCTCGATCCATTGCGAGGACGTTCGACGAGCGACCTTCTTTGCGGTGGGTATCGTGAAAGAGAAAGATATTTTAAACCGTGAAATCGAAAACAACGTCGGCTTTCCGGTGCACGCTCGTTTAACGAGGCCAAACAAATTCTGCTCGCGAGTCAAATCGCCGATCCTTCCAGTCACATCCGTCCTTTGCTCGTTCTAATACGGAAGAGAGAAAGAGAGAGTAGGCGCCGTCCCTTCTGGGCAGCACGACGATCGACGGCGCGACCGATCAATTAACGCGCCACTGAATCGTATAAGACGATGATCGTTTGGAAAAGTTCCCGACACCTGGCCACCAACGCCCACGGCAATGCCGCGAGCAGATGCACTCGTAGCTCACTCCTTCCTTCTTTATTGTGATTTTACCGACCCCGTAACATCAGGCACGATACGAGAAAGTATCGAGTATACGTTGGATCGATATACTTCTTGTCGGAGGTAAAAATCTTTTCTTTGTATCGTTTAAAAATTGGAAAAGATTGAAACAGTTTGGCGTGAGGTTCTTTCCAAAGAGTAACGCGTACACGGATTATCGTATAAGTTTTTCACACGTCTAACGGTCTTTCGGAGGGACCAGCCTCAACCTGTCTAAGCCTCAACGGTCATTCCCACAGTCACCTGTGCCTGCGAAGACACTCACTGGCCCATTATAACGACCCCTAATGCGCGTTATCCCTTCAACTTTTCTCCCAGTCTCTCACCTTTTTCCGCTTTGCGTTTCCGACCGGTCCTTGTCTCGTTCTAGGCTTCTTCCATCACCCTTTCCTTCGTTCGTCTCTCTTCCTCTTCTACCTCTTAGCGACGACGATGATACCTCTCATCTCGCTGCGACGCCTCGCTCGCGGAAGACAAAGAAGTGTCCCGCGGTCGTGGTCGTCGTTGTCGAGCTTGAAATGTAAATTTCAAAGGGTAAAAGGGAACAGTGACACGTTCTTCCGAGGGATGGTGAAAGCTAAAAACGAAGATGACTGTGTCGGTAGGAACGTCAACAAAGTAGAGGAAAGAATAGACGGAAAAGAAGGGAAGGTCTGCGAGAGGCGAGAACCAACGTTGCACCATCCAGTCACGGGACCAACTTCATTTTGTCACTAGCCGGATATGCAGAGAAACGGACGGAGTAGAAGAAGAAGGAGAAGAAGCAGAAGAAGCAGAAGAAGCAGAAGAAGCAGAAGAAGAAGAAGAAGAAGAAGAAGAAAAAGTAGAAGAAGAAGAAGTCGCCATGGTAGAGCAGCAACCGTTGCGTCTAGTCCTGAAGCCAGACCAGTCTTCCTCCCGTCTCTACGAAGCAACCAACCAGTTCTTTGTACCACGATATGCAACCGAGTTGCGCGTCGACGAGAGAGAGGGAGAAAGAGCCACGACGTAAAAACAAGAAAGAGCTGCCGAGTTCTCCCCGAGTTTCGTGCTCCTCGTGTGAAATCTTTGTTTGCCTTGCGATCCGTCTACCAAGTATTAGCATATTTCCGCGTTCACGCTCCTCCAGCTCGGTCCTTCCTTTGATTTATGTTTCCAGGCTGATTAATACGAAGAGGAGTAATGTATTATTAAAAAGAATCTAACGATGCGACGTTCTCGGGAGGACGGGTTTGATCCATTGAATTTTTTTGTTATTTTTATTTCTCATTTATTTAAACGACCGAGGAGATGAGAAAATTTCCTCAATTTCTTCGATTTACTCGCGAAACATATTACGTACTCGTCAAAGTCTCAATGGCATTATTAAGACGCGCCTCGTGTATCAGTCCGGTTGACCGACGTTTCTCATGAAAGACCAACGTCCTATCTAATGCCAACGATCCATCATCTTCCTTTGGCGGAGCGCTCCTGGCCTCGGCCATGCCGAGAGACCGTTCTGAATAACGTAATGCCGTTTCTTTCGTGATTCTTCGCAAACGAGATCGGACGTGATCGCGAACAAACGGAGCTTAATTAATCCGGACGATCGCCGCTCTGTTTTCGATAGATCGAGTCTATTATCGCGAATATCCAAATGATAAAAAGGTTTTACCCGAACTAAATCCTCGATCTTTTCCTCTCGTCATATCCTAAAGAAAACAGTAAAATATATTGTACGAAATTGATCCTCTTTGATAGATCGAATATTTGGATAGAGAAAAAAGTTCGGGCGATACTTTATTTTTCAAATCCTTCCTCGTGCGTGCACGCGCTAGACCAGAATATCGCGAGGCATGAAAAAATATCATAAAAGTGGGTTCAACGTCCTCCGAAAGCATCGAGTTCCGGGAGTTAGGATCGTGACAAAGAGAGCGTGATCGAGGAAGCCGTTGGGAGAAAAATTGGGCCGTCGTAAAGGACTAAACTCGCGCAAACAAGGCTCGTTTATTGGAATCGCCGATCGACGATCGTTCTCGTTCGAGCACGTTTCGTCGTTTTACAGTGATGCCTTTATACCTTCCTTCGTCGATGGGGCTGCAGAACAGTAGTATTTTTGTCGAGGTTTCGAGCACATGCCGCGCGATAAAAGTCTCACGAGCGTCAAACGCGACTGTGCGTTATCGAACCTGATCGATAAATACCGAAGCTGTCATTCCTGTGAATTATTCGCTCGTCACGTACGACCGTGCATCGGTGCACTGAAAAATATCTAAACGCTGACGATTCGAAACGATTATCGACACCTTTTGTAATGAATACTTTTCTAACGAGATTCGATTATCTTCAACGAACGTTTGAGAATTGTAGCATTTCGCAAGGGCCGAAAAACGAATGTAAATTGCTCGATAATACGAGTGTTTGGAAGTTCTATAGAGGAACCGTCTAATTTGCGAGGATTCCGAAAATTTCGCGGCTGGAATCACACGGCTTCGCGAATTCTAACGATCTTGGAATTTATATATATCTATCGATTTGGATTCTAATGCGCCACCGAAGAAAACCACGTCGACGAACAGCCCTCTGTCCGGGCAGGGTCATTAGAGAAGTTAAATATACGATGGTGGGTCATAAAATGGACCGAAGTAAATATTAAGTCTGCGGTTTTACGGTTAATGCCAATGTTAGCACACGAGCGCACGTGTATTTTATCCGTACCAGACGGAGATTAGGATCAGCATTTTTGGAACCATCGACGACGAAACAGCGTAGCGCGTCTCTCTCTCTCTCTCTCTCTCTCTCTCTCTCTCTGTCCCTATCTATCTATCTCTACCTCTATCTCTCTCCTCTTTTAAACGCTTTATCCTGTTTCTTGCCAAACGAGGTACGCGTTTGCCGACCGGTAGAGAGACCAACGATGAGCCGGGATTAATGCGCTCAATCTTGCGGTTAGAGAACAAACAGCGAGAGGAAAGGTGAGAAGATAGCTGGTTGCGGTTGAAATCACAAAGAGGAGGGTAGTAAACCTTGCGGTTTCAGCTAGCATCTTTGGATGTACGCTGGATCGATGACACTGGAATCGATCGATTCGAAAGTTCTTACTGCTTCTTCTTGCTCTTTCTTTTTTCTTTTGGAATACCTACGTTAAACGAGTTTCAATGAGCAAGACAAAAGACATTCGATCGCAATCGATTTATCAGCGATATAAGTAGAATTGTTTCACCTTACGGAACTGTCAGTTGGAATGAATAGACGTTATGCATAAAAGTAACAAATCGATATTCATCTAAACGATGCGAATTTTTATCTCGCGAGAGATCGATACGAAAAAATCATTTCTCGCTGGAGCATATTGTCTCGAGGAAACAATGGACGAAGCGAGACAGAAAGGCGTTCGATAAAATGGGGTCTTTGAAAATTGGAATCGGTAAGTCAGGTTCGTTCCGCGATCGGATAGCTGCGAGTACCTCCAGAGACAGTGCTATCGAAAGTCCGATCGTTTAATACACGCATTAGTTAAATGGTCGAAACCGGTTATTAGAAACATTGAGCTATTATACACAGTGGCATATCTTTACACAGGGCGTCTAGCGCGAGGCGAGGATTATAGATTTTTTGCAATGACGAAACCGCAATATACATCATACGAGGCCCGCGCGTAATAATAGTCCGTATTATCGCGTTTAATCTGCTTGACGTTAAAATTCCCAGGCATTGGTTTCTAACGATATTCGATGCCCCTTCTCGCCTCGGTCGCGAGACGGTTCCCTATTGCCGCGTCACCAAGCTCGTAAATAAGCCGTAGTATAAAACGTGTTAAACGTTCATCGATACTCTACTTTTTTTTCCCCCTTTAATTTTATCGCGCGGATTAAGATCGTTATCGACGTGACTGTGACTAATTTGTCTCGACCCTGATCGTAAATATAATTTTTCAATTTCTTTGAAGATTGATATTTGTAATTATTCTTACGTGGAACGAGAGAGTACGAGGGTATCGAAAGAGGCGTCGCATGGGGAAGCGTTCGCAGGTTTACGGAAACTCCCTTCCTTCGCCTTATCTCACGTTCACCGATATCCGAACGATGCTTGCTCGATATCGCTGAGAGATAAAGATTCCGACGCACGTTACGTGTATGCACAAAGTTTCCCTCGCATTATCTATGCCGATTCTCATGGGATCCGCTCTATATTTACAAATGCCACAAGGTGTGCTGTCTTGCTATATGCGCGATCGTCACCGACGTGTCACCGACTGTCACCTGCCAAATTGGCAAATAACGCTATCTCCGATCGTATCGACGGCAACGTAGGAGCACCGTTACCGTTGGAAACATCTATCGCTACTATTCGAGAATAATAGCGGTTCTATTACAAATATAACGCGACAATTTTTTATTAGTTTTTCTCAGCAGGCGAAGAGAAAAATGCGATTTTGTCGAAACTCGTTAACTTTACACTTTGTACTTGACTTTCGTTCTCGAACGCGTCACTCTTCGTCGCTCGACGGAACACGTTTTTCGGTCCTCGTATTTGTCAATGAATCCTCCGACCTGTTGTAAGACGCTGTTTATCACGAACCGGTTTTGTTTGTTCGTTATCACGGCTTTCACCCTCTAGCACGGACAACAGGACGTGCCGTCTACGTAAAACCATCCATGATATTTTTATCATATCCGTTTGTCGTACTTTCGGATTAGTCCTTGTTTAGAGACGATACGAGCGAGATCTCTCGGGATAAAGATTCGAGAGCGCAGGTCGGTTTTTTCCTCCTTTTTTTTCTTCCTTTCTCCTCCTGTCCTTATTCTACCTCGAAGAATTTTTGAAGGACACCTTCCGCTCTTATCTACGTTGCGCGTGTTCACAATATGCGCGCCTCGCATCCTGCAGCTTCGTTTTGTCAACTGTTTTCTCTTCGTAGAAAACGTACTTAATTTTCCAATACGCATTGATCGCAATTGACTTTAACGATGATTGGCTCGTAGACGGTTGTATTAGAGTTAGGACTTTTCGCAGGAAATGCGAATGGTTCGTGACTAAGGGCATAAGGTGTGGAGAAGGAGGAGAAAGAGGAGGGTCGAAGCGCCTTTAAAACCGATTACGAAACCGGTCTTTAGTCTCACAATCGTAGCTCGACACCGCGAGCGAAACGTTGGAACGTCGAGAGGACCGTGATGGAGAAGCCCTTCGAGGCAGTCAAGGTGCCAGTTACGTCGGTGTCAATTAGGCTCGACGCTCGGGGGCGTGATCGACCGTAAAAAAGACCGCCATCACTTTGTTGGATCTTGTAAATCAAATCTTATTGATTCTACGTCTCTTTCTTGACCGATTCTTTGTCTACCAAAAATGAGCAACCCTTCGCCTCTCTCCTATTCATCCGTACTAAATATCTCGCTTGTATTTTCTCAAATGGAAAACCGTGAAATAAAATATCTCCTTGGCTTATTCGGCAAACAAAACGTTTTTATTAAAAAGTGCTCACCTATTGCGACGTCGAAGAAATAGAGGGAGGGAGAGAGAGAGAGAGAGAGAGAGAGGAGGGGAGATAGAGTTCACCACCTGCCGGCCCACGCATCGTCTCGGTCAAAATAATCAGGTACCAGTCCATTGGCCATTAGGGTGCATGATACATCGTATTAGCCCGTGGCAAGGAACACGATGCCATTAGGAAGATTGAATCGGTTCGCCTCGTGCGAGGAGAACGATAAGGAGAGAGAGAGAGAGAGAGAGAGAAAACGGGAGAGCATGTTTATCCGCGTCATGTAAGCATACGTAAGACGGGGGTTGGACCGTCACCCATGGGTGTAACCGCGGACCACGTGGCTCGAGAACATGTGTTTTTGGGAGTGAGTAGGTACTTTCGTGCCATCTGCCTTATAAAGTTTTCGACCTATTGCCTATTACTACGCCATGAAAAATACTTAACTAGTAAGTGGCTCCACGCTCCAAGAATTATTGCCGTGAAATGAAATGACCCTTTGATACCGTTTTAATTTCGACTAGATCCGATCGATAATTTCCAAGCTAATTAAAGTTTGACTTTGCTTTCGAATCTGTTGATTCACGCGTAATATCTTGATCTTTAATTTCCAACAGGAGAAATATCTAAAAGGAAGTATCTACCGTCTCGTTTAACGTCCACAGTAATCGAAGAAAGTTCCTAAGCCGTATTTGGTTTTTCTCGTCCTTTTATCTAAAAATGTAGGAAAAACACTTTCCATATCGGAAGATTCTATTTCCGTACAACGAAGAATTACTTTCTTTGCGAACGCAAACGTCGTCGTTGTCGGCGGCTCAAAGAAAATTCAAGGAAGAGGCGGGTGTGTTGATGTTTTGTCGAAAATCTCGAGTTCGTCGGCGAAAGTAGGAGTTTTCGTCGCACGCCCTTCTCCAATTCTTCGAGACGGAGTGTCCCTATGTCCCTTTTCTAAAAATAATACTAGAAACTGTAAATTATTTCCGAACTTTCGTCACCACGAATAGATCTCGAGAGAAGTTGATCGAACATTGAAATAAGAAACTACGCGAGGAACATTCTTCGAGTATTCGAATCCTTGACGTACGAGGTCTAATTACACCCCAGCAAACGCTAGTTTCGTCTTAACGCGTACCAACGACTCAATCGCGAGAGAAGAAGCTAAGACTGTGTTTAAGGTATCACTTTTACAGCGTCGGATCCACTAAAACCGTTGATATATTACGTAGATTCACTTTAATTAGTCGGTCATTCGATCCTTTCAACCGGGCACTTATCGCTTTCACGTCTGTCATTAAACCCTTCGCGCGTCATTTACGAAGGGTGCGTAGAAGGCAATTATTAACGCTTTACAGTCTCAAATCGATAAATAAGATACCTATCTTCTTAAATTTATCGAAAAATCTAATTTTCACTCCCTTTTCTTCGCCGTATAAATAATAAAAAGCTGTGTAAATCGTTTTAGCGTGTGTCGATCGCAGATGTTAGCTTTATAAGAAAAACTTTTTGCTTTCGCTACGAGCGACGATGCAAAGTGAGATTCCGAATCTTTCAGCTGCCAAAGACTGCCTCCTGCGAATTTGAGAAAGCTCCTGCGTCGATACGGTCGCGTATCTCCTTCGATGGAAATAAAAAATAATAAAAAAGAGAAAGAGACTATGTGGTAACTTCATCCCCGTATAACGCACGATCGTTGCACCGCCCATGAGCTCGCACGTTGTACAGTCAATTTCTTTTCGGTATTGTTCAAAATATGAAAGAAGAGAGAGCGAGAAAGAAAGAGAAGGAAGATGAAGGTTTAGGAGAGGGTGTTTAGAATTTCATTTCCGGGCATTCGTCGAGGCGGTCTCTCGAAAGAGTCGACGTTCTCTCTCTCTCTCTCTCTCTCATCTTTCTCGTGCTTGTCCTCTCGTTCGGAAGAGAGAGGAAAAGAGAGGACGACGCATCTGTCCGCAGATGCGGAGCAGATGCACGCGCGCGACACTCGAAGGGCCAATGCGCGTGCGCTCTAATTGCAACCCTTTTCTTGGGGGTGAATTTGCATTGTCGCGAAACTTCATTCATGCTCTTGCCTCCGACCGGAAGAAAGGAGTCGTGGTCGAAGACCCTGGCATCGGCCTCTTCCGGAAATTATTCATTCGCATCGTATTGTGACCGAATCGCGTCCGTCCGTCTCGAAGCGTCAAGTAGTACCATTGCACCACGATCTCATGTATAATTACTACAAGATTAATAAACTTTTTTCCATCTTCCTTGGGGAAAAAATCATGCTTTTCTCGACGTCGGCGTTCATCCCGACGACGGGGTATAGAAAATACCTCCCTGAAAGATCGAAGAATCTTTAAAAGACGGGGATCGAATCTCGTGGCACGCTTCTTGGAAACTAGGTCCGAAGATCAAACCACGGGGACAGATGCAAAAATTCATAGGCGAATCAATGGACCGTCATCCCCTCACCTGTCCACACATTTCTTCCGCCTCTGTTCGAAAAACATCGTTCCTTCTCTCTTTCTCTCTCGCTAGTTCGTCGAAGAAAATGCTACGCGGAGACAGCGGGACGGCATTTTGTGGCTGCTCGATGATCGTTCCAGAGAGAACGAGATTCCGTCTCTCGATCTTCGGCACGGCACAGGAATCCTGGCAGACTCACCGACTCTTTCTATCTGTTCTGTGTGTCACCTCGACTGCGAGACCCTCCGCGACAAAAGAAGTACCAGGCTCCTTTGTCGGTTCCTTTGGCCGCTTCTTTGTGAAATCTTCTCTATTCAAGTCCGTCGACCATTCATGCTACGCGTACCGTGTAAGGACGAAGGAGAACGCGGCAAGTGCGGAATGCCTTGCGCAAACGGCAAGCACAAGTGTACCTACCGAATCGAACACAGATTCCTCGAAAGAAGGACCTTTAAAATTCTCTCATCCCTTCTTACCTCTCTCGGTTCATCTTCCGCGTTAATCGATTTTTACCTTCGAGACGACTTCTCTTCCTTCTTTCTTTTATCCTTTTAGCAATAATTTCGAAACGACGACTCCTTCCAAGGAGCTTACGGTATTATTTCTTCCAGACTATTTATAAAAGGGACTGGATAGGAACGTTTCGAATAATATTTTAGTCCGGACGAGGGCGGTCGGACTCTGGCTTGCAGATCTCATCTTCGAGTGGCCGAGATCCGAGAGGATTTCTTCGGATCGTGTTTAGTGACAGGGCTCTTAAGTTGGATGGTTCCTAATTTTTGTGGGTCCTTAAAAGAAAATACTTCTCTCCCCTCTCATGGATCATCGAGGAAGGGGCTAGTCGCTAATAGTACAACGGCAGGGGGCAATAAGGCCACGTGTCTCCGCGCGTGCCGGAAATGACCAACCGGATGCAGACATCCGAGATGCCTATTCTTTTTCTCCTCGAACGAACATGCCTCCAGTTGGTTTTGTTCTTGCGGATTACAATACTGATCTCCGTCTTCTCGAGAGGGTGGCTCTTCGAAAAGGAGAGGGTTGTCACGAAGAGAGATGTACCTTTCGATAAAGCGACATCTGCTCTCGCTAAGAAATCTTTTCTCGTTATGGCGAATCTTAACTCTTCGATGGATCTTCCGGAACGTTCGTTCGGATCTACAAAAAAAAAAGAAGAAAAGACCTTCGGTAACGTTTCTGCTATCACTCGTAGGTCCGTCGTATCGTTCGAAAATTCGTAGAAAAGTCGTAAAAAAAATGTCTTCCTTAAGAAGCGTTTCCTCCGAAGCGTATCACGGTGAAGAAGGGAAAAAGGGAGAACACGGTCGCTGTTTGGAGAGGAGAGAAGCACTTTTGAATTTCGGTACGATCCTGTAATACGATCCTGAGCACCGGCTGTTCCATTTTTGCCGGCCCTTATTAGCGAACTACTTCGTCTCGAAGGCGGCTGCACTTGACCACAGGAAGCGGCGATCTTTTGTTTCTTTCCGCTGGACAAACGAGTTTTCTTCGTAACCGACAATATCTATAAGTAACGTGTGTTCAAGAGAGAGAGACGTTCTTTACATCCTAGAAACGTAGAACGTCGTACCTAGGAAATTTTCTTTCCGGTATATATCTTGGATGTTAATCGAAAGGGAAAGAAACATTTTTCGAGGGAAACCTTAATGTTTCTCTCTTTCGTAGAAGAGATAGATCCTCCCGCGTTACTCGATCTATTTTCAACCCAAGCTCGCCCTTCTGTTTCGTCCCGAAACGACTTTCACCGATGGCACGCGTCCGTTTTGAAATCCCAAACGAAAGGGGAACGTAAGCGTTCCGCGAAAGAGCACATGGACGTTTCTCTTCTCTACCCTTATTATTCTTCGTACACATGCCTCCACCCCGGCGTCTATCCTTCCACCTCTCGTGCGAGATGACCGTTGAGATATTCGAGAAGGGCTGCGCGTTTCTTCGATCGAATTGGAGTTTCGAATGAAATGGAAGAAGCTGGGAAGAGAAAAGAAAGAAGTGGAAAAAAAATGAAAGAAGGAAAAGTGACACGCTGTAGGTACGCCTTTTGCCCGACAAAAGGACATTTCTAACGAGAGTAACGCGCGACGCCGTGCAAAACAACTCCCCCGGTATATCCGGTGTTGCTCCTTGAGGAGGACCCTAAACGATAGAGAAAGATAAAGAGAAAGGGCTTGGCGAGCGTCTAACGCCGCCCTTCGAGAAGTTCCAAAGCCAGCGACGACGGTAGTAGACGACGATCGATCGACAGGAGGTTGAGTTTTTCTTTTCCGACACGCATACGTATAAAGGTGGTAGACGGATCGACGTACACGATCGTACCTACATACGGTTCTACTTCTAACCCTCTTCGAAGCAAGAAGTCTCCTCGTCGTGTTCTTTCAAAACGGTAATCGGATGCAAGGGCCGCACGTGACGTCTTTCCGCCAAGGTCTTCCGGTCGTCGGCAGCAGCGGCAGCAGCAGCAGCAACAGCCTCCTCCTACCCTGAGACGAAAGAGCATCCCTTCGAAGACGTTCGTAGGGTTCTCTCCTCTCGAGGAAGAGCTACGAAGAGAAGACGAAAGAAAAAGAGAGGGAGAGCGCTTCGAGCCCGCCCCCGCTCGTGTGGGGCACGCGCCCGTCACGAACGGCCGAAGGGGAATCCACACCTGCCCGTGCGACTCATTGTAAGCACGAAACTCAACCCCTCCTAGACAAAACTAGCAAAGCCCTCTTTTCCCCTTCTCTACTTTTCTCTTCTCTTCTTTTCGTCCCTTTAGCCCCGTACACTGTGCCAGCATCTGCTGGAATCTGCGAAAGAGAGAGGGATGCCGCGAGGGCGATAGATTGGCATTGTGCCAGAACCGGCAACCGCACCGACCGAGCATGTGTGTGCATGTGTGAAAGAGAGAAAGAGAGAGAGAGAGAGAGAGAGAGAGCGCGTGCGTCGATGGACTTAAAAGGTGCAATGGCATCTGTCCGCGTTTTACGTGCATCGCCACCCCATCCTCCCCGCCCCTTCTCGAAGGCCACAGGCTGTCCAAAGACCTCCCCATTGATACTCGGCCTTCGATGATATCCTCGATCTCCCTCAATGCTTTTAACGGTTTTGTAATCGCCGACGCAACCTTTAATGCGACGCTATTTAGGGAGTCTGCGGATTACGACGTACGTACATACGCTCCCCCTACGTGTTGCGCTTTTCGCTACGTTTCGTTCACATCTCTGAAATCGTTGAAGTTATCGAAGAAATTAAATTCGTTGATTACGATCGAATATCCAGTAATCTTTTTTTCTTCGCACGTACGATTCGCAAGGTGTAGCTCGCATTACCAATATGGCGAATACATATGCGCGTACCGGAACATGTGCGATCAAAGTGCCAATGGATGCAAGAGGTATACACGCGCATCTGTCCGTGTATCGGCACGGTGCTAAAACTCTCCCCTCCGACGAAACGGTTACCCCCTCGATGGTGGAATCTCTCGATGATCTCCCCATCGATGCCGAATGAATCGGACTCTAACGGTTAAAATCGTTTTGTGATTCTCTTCCATGCGAGCGATATTTCTTAAGGGCTGCCGCATACGTCGGTACGTACCTATTTCGCGCGTTGAATATGTAAAAATAAGTTTTATTATGCGTTCGCCGTTCCGCTAATTAGCGATGAATAATTAACAATGAGTCTTAGAGGAAATTCGAAACTTCAAAAGTCCGTTAAAAGTTATCCTCCGAAAAGAAGACTGACGTCCATCGTGCGTTCGGAGTCCATTCATCCGACGTAAAGCGAAGAATAATATATGCTCGTTTCTAAAGTAGAACGCACTGTTAAGAGTGGTAGTTAATAAGGAATTGGTCGATCGAACGGGAAGTAGCCTCGCAAGAGTAATCGCCGAGAGAAGGACGGCACTCGACGACTCGATTCTCACGAGCGGGCCCGCTTGTTCTCCCAAAAGGAGAACCTGAAGTGGCCTTCTTCGGGAACGAAGCGAGACTCTTTCTCTCTGTTCCACCCTTTTCTTCGGCCCTAATTCGATCTAACGACGAAACCAACGACGACAGGTAAGCACGAAAGCGGGCATATTCGTTTCTATTAGCACCCAGCTTGATTGGCGTGAGTACTTCGATTCTTCCTCGGAAGTACGGGGAAGAAGGGAGAAGGCGTTTCTTCGTTTCCTTCGAGCCGACGAGGACGAATATTAAAAGAAGAAGAGGAAGAAAAGAGGACTGCAGCCCGTACGTACGTACCAACTCTGCCCCGGAACTCTAAAGTATCTACATCAACGTCCATGCGTACACAAGCCGGACTCATTATTGTTCTTCCTGCACCTGGGCACTCGAGAATGCGGCACGCAAGAAGATTTGTAATCACCTTCGCCTTACACCGCTCTGCCCCAACCGCCTTTTGTGATCACGGCTTCACGGGGGTCGGTGCAAGGAAATCGAGATTTCCGTTGGCGATCGTCCTATTCCTACCGCGTTCTTATGCCGATTGAATCGTACACCTCCTTGGCTCCCAGACTAGATGGCTTTGTCGTGTTATGCGAGAAAGTCGTCCACTCCCATAGATATGATTAATAGCCACGAAGTAGAATTTTGGGTCAGCATGCGTTACATCGGACTCGACGGTTCCTTACATAAGTATCGTTTGCTTCAACGTCCGTACAAGTTGTTACCAGACGGTAAGAAGGAACGAGCGGATACCTCGCAAGGTAATAGGTTTAAGACTGTTAGATAATAAATTAATAAACGCGTTAGCAAGTCGATTTCCTTCTCTCGACTTTTACTTCCGACGTCGTAAAACTGTTTACCTGTAACCTCCTTGGCAGGGCCGTGTGACTGACATTATCGTTTTATCTAATTGCCCCGTTGGATATCGAAAAGGACGTGTCTCGTTACGGATAGAAATTCTAGTCGCTGGACGTTGTAGAATTTGGGTCGCGATATTGTCGTCGGTCAAAATAATTTCAACATCCGTGATGTTTGAAACTAATGGTGGCCATTCGTCTTTACGATCGTACTTGCAAGCTTTCCCACATTCGACGTAAGACGCGATCTCGTTATACAAGAAAGTCTTTGGCGGTGGTGGCGGACACGCGGCTATGATTGATAGCCGGGAAGCGTATTAGGTCAACGTGCGCTACCATGGTAGCGGCCCCGATCAGCTTCGGCCGGCTAAGAGAGTTGCCACCATCGCGAGAGGAGAGAGCAACGCCGCGAATCCAGAGCCCCAGTCACTTTGGTTCGCGAGGCCGCCGTTAAGGACCGTACACACGTGCCAGATCGCACTCTGATCGATTGATCGCTCCATTAACGTGTCCGTGACGCGTTCCTACCGAAGTCGACTCGAGCTTACGTACACCCGCGCCCAAAGAAGAGAGGGCGTTCTCTCGCAAGGATTCGTTGACGCAATCGATTGCCACGTATTACGCGATCCTTTCTCCAACCTGCTGCGCCTCCCGAGGGATCTCCTACGAGATGCTATCGAGAAAGAGATTCTTATCTTTAGCTCGACGCGTTCTCGAGAATAGAATCGAAGGTAGTACGCGCGTTCGACTATACCCGCTTTCACTTCGATTCGTTCCGAAGATTAAATCTCCTAGGTATTATCTGCGGAAACGCACTCCTCCGTGCGCTAAAATATAGATTTTATGTATAAACCGGCGGATCGGTTTCTCCGTTAAATCTTAATACCATTGAAATTTTACTACTTTTTTTCTCCCCTTCTATTTCCTTCCAGCAAGAGATCGTATATCGGAACGGGAAGAAGGCGTCGTGTACGTACGAGCGTCCTGTTCTTCCGCTTATGGGCGAACCTTAAAGCGGTTTTGTCGGCTAGACGTAGGCACGCGATCGCGAGCACGCAACAGCGATTCTTCTCCGAGCCTATGTTTGACTATTACGGTGGCGCCGATAGTAGGATTGTCTTACGCGGTGTTGTCTCGGTGTTTAAATTGACGCTATTATGTTCCTTCGAGAGAGGGGAAAAAGAGAGAATAAAAAGCAATACCGCGTTTCCACTTGCGAATATCGAACCAAAGAGATCTAGCCGTTCTAAACAATTCTAAGATTTCTTTTATCCTCCTTTACTTATCCGGCATTTCGCTTCGTTAGAGTCACATCGATACTTATATGGTCGGCTAGAAGCCAGAATAGATTTCTCAGGGTGTCTACGATGTTCTTTGAAAAGGGCAATGATAATAAATCTTCGAGAGGAAAAATACCGGCTTCTCTCTCTTTCTGCTTTTCGATGATTCCTTCGAATTCATCCGGTAAGATAAGATAAATAAGATGCTCGATAAAGTTTACAGCCATCTCTCTCTTCACTCCTTTTTACTTTTCAAAGAAACTGAAGAAGGGTCTTTCTTTTCGTCGAATTGTTTTCACGCGAATGCGAGAACGAGAACTGCAAGAGTGACCGAGTGGATAGCTGGAGCCGCAGGAGCCGGCTCAGAAGAACGTAATCTCATTGGTTACGCCAAGACGGCGGTCTCACTGATCTGCGTTGATCTTGCCACGCTTCCGAGTCGGATCGCATTGTCGCTTCTTTGCGCGCAGATTTACTGCGTTTTCTCGGATTCAAGCTTTTCGTCTCGCGCGATACCACCCCCGTGTACTAGCCGAGACGAAAGTTTTAAGAGACTGAGAGAGACCGAGAGGAAAAGAAAAGACACAACGCGAACAGGAATAAATGGAGGCGGTTTTATTCTTTTTCTCCCGTGGATTTCACTTTGTCCCGCGAAACCTTCGTTGCGCCACGACCTGTTTTCAGGATTTACGTATACGCGTTTATGGTGTCCGGAACTAAATGCCACGCAAATCCGTTCTCTCTTATAAGAAAATACATATCCAATTGTCCGTACAATCTTTGCGAACGATGCGGTTATGCTTGCATTAAAATATACGATATACTATATCGATGAAGGTTTATTTTTCTTTACGGGAAAATATTTTTTTCCGTTTCTAAAACGATCGGAAGCGTCTAACGATCGGTCGGTCTATACACCGTGCACCGTGGTGCGTAAAATCCACCGCGACGTATTCATTCGGTTTTTGGCAATAGCCGCTTGACCAGGATCTGCTCGTCGGTTTATTGTCATTGCGTATCTCCTCCACTCCAGCTGCGGTCCAGAGCCGTGACGAAGACAGCTGATGGCACGTGCCCTCTTCGAGTATCGATACGAAGCGGGGGAAGAACCCTCGCTCTTGTTCCGGGATTCAGGATCGATCCTTGTAACGTTACACCGACCTTCATTATCGATCCAACCATCCGATTTTCTTACACGACGCTTGCGTATTTTCTTTCTCTCGAACGATTTTTTTTCAAAATCGTTTATTTCGCGCATATGTTTCCTCGGAGAAGCCGCTTATCGAACTCCTCTGTACGATCAAGCGAGTATGACTCTTGTGGAAAACGATTCGAACGTAAATGTATTAAGCGTAGTCGTCGAGCGAAGGTCAAAGGACGGAATGAGAACCATCGATGGAAGTCGCGTGGTAGCGACCGTTCTCATCACCTGCCTTTTTCACGTACAATGGAAGAGAGTGCGCTCGTTCGACTAGGTGAGACGAGCTGGGTCTCTCTCTCTCTCTCTCGGCAACCCCTCTTCTGCCACATACATCCTCATTATGTGATAGTTGCACCCCCTGAAAGTTCGCTGCGTACGTGAATCGAATACGTACGCACACACTCGAAAACGGGGAGAGTCTTTTGAGTGTGCGTGGCTCGGGCCATATACGCGGTAGGCCCGGTAGGCAGAGAGCTAGCAGGCAAGCCAGCCGAGCAAGCAGGCACGAGGTACAGAAAGGCAGAGATTGACAATGCAGGGGGCCCACCTGCCCCTACCCCAACCTGGACACGCGCCCCGCGCTAGCACCTGGTTCTCCTCTCCGTTCAGCTATGGTGTTCCAACGTTACCTAGGATTCTCTACCTATCGTCGTCATTCACGCTCGCTCCCAAAGTCGATGCAACAAATGAATTACGCTTTGGGTAACTCCGATACCTGTTATCCCTATTATCATAGAGCCTGGTAAACCTATCCGTTGGGACTGCCTTTTTTTATATTCGAAATATATTTCTCTCCTTCGTCCCTATAATTTGAAAGTTTGTCGAGCGTTGGAAATAACGACGCCACGTAGTTACTCGCGTAGCTACATACGTACCTTCTTTCCAGCTGATTTCTCGCGACAGGGAATCGTTAGAACGGCGGAGGAGAACGTCGAGGTTGATGCGCTTCGGGCACTCCTCTTTCGACTTTATCTGTTGTTTTTTTCGTGGTGATGCATAAAACCGCGTTACCGGGTAGTATCGAGTTACAGGGGCCGACGCACGGCCGGCCTTCCCTTTTTTTCTTGCCCGTCCTGCTCTCCTTATTCCTTTCATCCTTTGCTCTTGCTCGAAGACGTCGACGTTGCTAGAGAGGAGTGCCGAGCGTCATGACGCTAATGCTATCGCGACGTCCATCAGGATTATCGAACCACAACAACGGCGATGACGACGACGGTGATTCAATTTTTATTAATCAATTTTTCACGACGTTACCCAAGTTGAACGACGTAGATGTCGATTTATAACGGAGTGAAAATTTACGAGGTACACCTACATTCTGGTAGATCAATGTATCTCAATAACAGTCAACGAGCAACAGAAGCAACAAGTTGAAATTGCATAATTGTGAAAATGTTTGTGCGATCCGTCCGTCGTCAACGTCGCGTTTTCTGGACCACCTTGATCTTTGCCGTGGCACAGGGAGAGAGAGGTTCAGGGTCGATCTGCATTCTTCGACTCGGTTACTCCCATTATAAGGAGATCGCGGCCTCGCATTCGTATCAACGTCATCTTACTTCGCTCGACAAGCATCGCGATCCGATGTCATCGGCGGTGTTACCGGAGTACTCGACGAAGCACACGTAAAGTTTACGAAAATTTTATGGAATTAAATCGAAGGATCCCACGAAGAAAAATGACCGTATAACCGTATATATCTGAATTCTCTTTTATGGAGTAGGACGGAAAAAGAACGGATATCGGGTTCTTTTTCGATCAAGGTTTTCGAATAGGTACGCGATACTGCGTACGCGCGTATCTACGTACAAAGCTAGGCGCGAATTCAAGGTAGCACGAGTTCCATTGAAAAAAGCCAGGGTACCGTTTCGCGAGGCCACGCTTCCTTTTTATTTTCAGGCACCCGCACTACCGTTTTCTCGAGGAGGGTCGACCTTTGGGGAACGTAGTCTCCTGTTTGGATTCGAACAGCTGGTTCGAAGAAAGATGGAAGGAGAGACGGAGAGGACGAAGGAGAGAAAAGGAGATGGTACTCGGACTCGTGTTTGCTCGGATTCGGTTAATGTCGGCGTATACGACGTTTTACCTTCGTCACCGGACGAATGCGAAGCATTCGGTCGAAGGACTTGTTATAACGCGACGCGGGTTCACGTGTACGCACAGCCTTTCGATTAGCTCTATCCTTATTGTCCCCCTTTCCCTATCACGTGTCCCATACCATTGACTCTGCTTAAGAGTCCCAAAAGGATTAGGCGGTTACGTTCCTCCGATGACCTATCTACGTCGTTTTACCGATTCGCAGCTTGCGCCTCTTCTCCTCCCCCCTCTCTCTCTCTCCCTCTCTTTTTCTGTAAACTTTTTTTAATTCCTTCTTTATCGAATATCGATCGCGAGGATTACTTTGTGCCAGGTGACGAAAGTGTATCGCTTCGGATAATCGATTTTAAAGCAGCTCTAGGAAATATCGACGATTCTTAGAAAACCGATTCGATTTATATTCGAAGAGCGTGGCTTCTGACGAACAGCGGTAGTCGTTTTCCTTTTTCAACTTTCTCGAACGTCATACTACGAACATCACCGGTTCGGTTCGTGCAGGACGACCGAAAGAGTTGTTAACGTCTCGCGAGAAGGCACAAAGAAAACGGCTCTTCTTCTTGCGCTTCTTCCTCTTCTTTAGGAACAGACGTCGCGACATCTTCAGTGTCTCCTCGGCATCCTGTTGCCGAGGGAATGACAAATTTGCCAAGGTGCTGTGGTAGCAGGCACAAAAATCAAAAGTCTCCTCGCGTGCAGGTGTCCAGAGCGTCGAATGTATATACACGAACGGCAGGTACCTTTCGGCTCGGCTGCCTTCATTGTGCTCGCGCTTCACAAAGTGCCTACACGAGGTACGATCTTGAATGGAATCGAGCTAAGGCCCACGAGGTTGCGTCTTTGACGATGCCAAGCCATGTACCGGCCTTCCACCGAAGACGCATGTGCACCAGGTATATATATATGTACATATATATATGCGTACATACCCATATATCCTCTATATACGCGCGTATGTGTGTACATATGGACCGGTCGCTTTTAAAGTTTAAAAGGAACAAGGGAAGCGGGGAATATCCTTCTCGAGATTTTCATGCCCTACTCGCTCGAGCGACGACTTTTTTCTTACGACGCAGGAAATCCTGGCGAACCGTTTCGGATATCTCTACCTGGATATATCTCTCCGCTATACGCGTCTGGATCCAACGGATCTTCTTGCGTAACGTTTCGACGAATCTATCTTCTCCTCATATTCGTTTCCCGATCTAGGTCGGGAACTTTGAGGTATTCGGTTTGAAACTACGCGAGTCTCTACGACGTTGTCGTTTCACGAAGACGACGTTAAAAGCTCTTTAAATAAAACGAATCGATTTTATCTACCGGATCTCAGTTAATCGATAAGAAATCTCAAGTATTCGCGTTTCTCGATCTTCTCCTTCGCGGAAACGTAAAGCTACCGTCGTGTTTTACGGCGAAGCAAGGATCACGATCGGAAACCGATTCAGGTGCAGGAATCACACGTCGCTCCACGTTTATTCTATTCTCAGCGGGAACCGAGGACAATGTCTTCGACGCATAAAGACCTTCTTCGCGTCTCTAGCCGTGGCTGCTTCGGGAAGCGTGCCAACCTCCGTCAGCTGCTGTCCTCCGGCTAAGGGATACGTTGAGAACGACGATCCCGAATCAGGTACGGGATTCCGTCGATCGGCAAACGTGCATCTTTAAAGCCGAGAGTCAAATCAAGCGACAGACGGATCGTTCCCCGTAGAATAAAGTTGATAAAACTTCCTAATTCAAAAAAGTTTCAAGTGGAATTTCTAGCGTTTTAATTGCGAGCGATCTAGTGCAGTCGCGTAGAAAAACTTCTTACCTTGAGAAACAAAAAATCGAGAGCGGAGAACTCATGGCTACAACATTAATAAATCGTCTCATTTGCTCGCTGTTTGCTCGGCGTAGAATCGTCGTTATCTTTCGCTCGTGCTCGCGGGTGTTGGCAAAGCGACCTTCCAGGAGCAAACGATTAATCGATGCAACCGGCAGCAAGTCTCCGTTCTACCCTTCACGCATCGTGCTATTACAGATACACGGACGTATCGAAGGCGCCGATAAATCGAGCTAAATGCGCGCACCGGCCGCAGAAGCATTGCTATCATGACATTAGAATAATTCGAAGGCAAAAGCGGCAGCACGCGCGAGGCCCCCGGCACCTAGGTAGCCTCCATTAATACCGTCTTACCGCACGAACGAACAATTATTGACACGCGAGCGTCTTGCGAGTTCGCCGAGTCGACGATCTAAAGTTTCGCCGCGTAACCCATAGCGGAGCCCACCAACGATAAGATCGGTGATATACGACTCATAGCGAGGCCGACTACGGCTTCTGAAATTTTGGGACTTTGCACTCCTAGCACGCTTACTTTTCGAGACACTTACGAGCGCTTTCCAATCTCCCATTTGTGAAATATAATTATCTCACTCCGCGATCGTTCGGATTCGACCCGTTGGAAAAGTTCGTTCGTCGTCGATCGTGAAAATGGCTGCTCGTAAGCAAGGAAGATCAATAAGAGGATCGGGGAGAGGAGAGGAGAGGAGAGGAGAGGAGAGGAGCATTATCGACGAAAACACCAGAGCCAGGATCTCCCGGGAGTGGAGATGAATGCGCCGATTATCACGGCCGGTAATGTTCTCGGAAGCATGAAGCGGCGATGCTTCTGGACCCGGCCAGTGTCGCCTTAGGCGACCTTCACACCGGACTAATGACCGGTTCTTGTCGGGCCGAGAATTTGTTAACACGGTCGCCGATGTCCGGTTACTTTGCGCCACAAAGGGATCGATTAATCAACGACCGATATGGTATCTGAAAAAAAAAAAAATGCACTTTCCCTCTCGGTTCGAATCTTTGCTCGGCCCACGAGATAGCACGAGCGTAACGCGCGAAGGGTTCCGACAGCGGACATTCCAGCGGTTTCGGTTTCCTTGAAAAATGACCAACGGATCCTCGTATGAAAATTACTATTAATTCAGTGCATCTTCTTAAGATCGAATCTCCGGTCTATCGCGGTAAAGGATAGTTAATTTTCTGAACCGATCGATTTTCGGTGTGAGGCGGAGTTAACGGTGTTCGGTATTCGCCGAGCCGAGTTAAGTCCGGTCCAGGTGCCGCCTGCTATGCCAGCCGGTGAGATGTTGCTCCTGGTGGACCTGATCGAGCTCGCTCGTGCCATTGACCGCCATTGACTCCCCCACGTACGACACATTGCCCGACGTGTCCGCCATGGTGGCGTGTTCTCGGAGCCACCTCTGCCCGCATGGACCCATCGAGCTGGAAGAGAAACGATTTTCGGACAAACCAGATATCTTTCTCCTCGCTTTCGCGCCAATTTTGTTTTCTTTTCCTCGCTCGAACGCGCTTCTCGTCCTTTTATCTAAGAATATCGAAGGTCACATCGAGTGCCGTTCGATCGATCCTACCTTCTCTACAAGGATTTATCCGAGATTATTAAGATGTGAAAACTTGATTGTTCCCTACGCCGAAGAGCGGTACTTTCCTTCTTGGCCCTCGAACACAAATGCAGTCGTTTCGAAACGATAATCTTATCTTCGTGACACGCTCGCTCGGTACTCGTTATGATTCATTTCGAGAGGTAGTTGCTTCCTTTGTGGTCCAAATCTTAACATGGAATCCAGCGGGCGAACTACGTGTAACGGGGATCGTAAACGAAATTAATGGACCTTAAAGGAGTGCGGATTGACGTATAGACTCTTAATAACTCCGGGAGACCCCATTACGGACACTTCGAAACCGACGGATCATTCGTCATTGCTCGATCGTCCGATCGATCCAATTACGGGTTCCCGCGTAGCGGCGAAGATCCCATCGATTCGATCCGTTGATCTATGGCCTTCGTACGCATTGTGATCGACTAATCGAGATGCGCGCACGATGACGGCCACGTAACGATTTAAAAAAACATTAGTCTCCTCCCCTCTTTTCGCTCGAGCGATCACCCACGCTCTCCTGGAGCTACTACTCTCGCGAAACCTCGGACTCCGTTACGTCCATCGTCCTTCGAGCGTATGCAAATACGGTCGTACTCTGGTTAGAATTAATAATCGATTTTATTGCGAGAGTCGTACGGGAGAAAAGATTGACGACTGTCATAATCGACGTATACGCTTATGTTCTCGCGTCGTGCCGGTTAGATATATTACGAGGCGTAACGCGTTTCGCGAGATACCGATTATAATATTATTCGGTAGTTACAACTACGCTCGTTCTGCTCTCGGATTCGGACGGATGTGTTTGACATTCTCGAGCCAACTTTGTTATCCTTTCGATTCGATTCGGTCTCAAGCGATGCTCGAGCCAGTGACTCGAGAGACAATGAAAATAATCGGCAGGTAAGCAAGCAGGCAGTCGAGCAAGCAGGCAGGCAGGCAGGCAAGCAGGCATGCAGGCAAACAGGAAGGCAAGCAGGCGCGTACGTGACGCGCAGAATTTCGAAGGCCTCGCGGCTCGCCGAAATACGACACTTCCGGAAACCGAAACCGTCCAGTCGACGTTACTTTTCACGCCCGCTCGTTCGCGCGCGTAGGCGTACCGAAAGTGTTCCGAGTGACCATATCGCGAGCACGGGCCGCGTAAAATAAATGTTGTCGCATAAACCATAAACCTGCACCGTCGTCGTCGTCGTCGTCGTCGTCTCGCTAAACCGAAAGCACGAAAACAAAACAAAACTATTACTTTGAAGCCGTTATCGCGAACGACGCGAACGATTTTTATAGTAGGTGAAATATAAGAACGGGCATTAATACGTATAATAGGAAAATATGAAAATCCGAGAGATCGCAAATTCTCTTTCCAGTCGCAATTTTTTCAAACGCGTTTCGTAGGAAGAATCCGGGAATGGGGCTTCTCTGAGGAACCCGCTCGAGAGCGATCCAATAAATAGGCTTAACGTCGTCATGGAGAACGATTTACCGGCAATTTATCGCTCTCGAGCACCACGGGCGCGAGTATAAATCTCGTATCGGTGACTTAGATCGCGGGACGGCGCGCGACGCGTGTCGCAAGAGGCGGTGGCGTCGTCGACTTCGACGCCAGGATGGAGCAGGTTTCAGTTCTGAAATCGTTCGATGCGATCTCCGCGATTTCGCGCAATATTATCGCGAGTCTTTTCGCTCGAAGCGCGAGATCTAAAGAAGAGAGGAGAGAGGAAGGGAAAAGGTGAGAGAGCGCTAAATCGACTTTCTAAGAGGCGGCGTTAGGCGGTAACGGAAAACTGCGAGCTAATTGGTGGTTGCGCTGCGAAAAATCCTCTCACGACCTAAACGCCCTCTTTTCCTCCTTCTCTGTTATCTCGGAGGAGAGAAAGAGAGAGTCCGAGGTAGACGAAGACGGATAGACGGATAGAAATAAGAAAGAGGAGGAGGAGGAGGTGGAACACGTGGTTGGTAATGAGATTTTCTAACCGTGGAAACGTAGTCTAACGACGAGGGAGGAGAGGGCGCGAGAGAGAGAGAGAGAGAGCCTTTATTAAGGTCCCCATGGTCACGAGGCGAGCGTAGCGCGGCGTAGATCGAATCGAGGAGTTTCGGGGCGATGGTTGGGCTACGAGAGGTGAGCTCATTAATTCAAATAAATCGTTTATGCATCGGCGCGATCTCTCGAAGAGAGTAGGAGTCGCTTAACGCTTGCCCTGACCAAGACGAATGGAATAGCGCTCTCTCCTTCGCGTGGCTCCTTCTTATCTCCGATGCATTCCTAAGGAACCTTGCTCTCTGACTTCTTTACCGCGGGATAACCATGCGCGTTATCCCTTTCCCCGTCTTACGATAATCTCCGCACGAAACTAACGAGAAGGTCACGCCTTCCTTCCGATGGGTTCCTCGTTTACTCGAACAATAACCATACTTTCGAGGTACAAATTAAGGCGATTTACGATTATCGGATAGATCGTCTAACGAACGGTTTAAAGGATGCTCCTCTTTTTCTCGTCTTCCTTCTCTTCGATATTCCAGGTCGTTTGCGAATCGTTACGCTTCTGGGAAATATTAATGCGAACCGTGATGTTTCGCGAGGGAAAGGATCGTTTCGCGAACGGATCGGTACCTCTAATTTCTCGCTTCCTCGACTTTATTAACGATCGGCTGATTACGACGCTTCAAACTCGCCACCCATCGTTGCGTCTGCAGAGACGCAACAACAAACGGCGCAATCGAGTCCCTCGCTCTCTACTCCGACTCGATTAGTCGCGATAGAACGAAATCTCTCGGGCGCGAAGAGTCAGCTCTCTCTCTCTCTCTCTCTCTCTCTCTCTCTCTCTCCCTCTCTCTCCCTCTGTCTCTCTCTTTCCTCTTCGTCCGTTCGTTACACGCGCGATACCTATCTTCTCCTCCTCCTCCTCCTCCTCCTCTGACGACGACGACGACGACGCAGCCTAGCTTTTACACACGTACGCCGAGATCGAAGATTTTTAAATCGTCGTCCTCGTATACCGTCGAAGACGAGCCGAGACGCCTGTTACGGGTAACAGGTAATTAAATCCCGCCACGAGAGTACACGCTCGCGTAACTCCTATCTCAGTCGTGCGCGATCGTAAACGTTTTCGTTTCTTTTACGACGTTGTCCGTTTTAAAAGCTTCCTTAATTCACGACTTTGCGATACCTTTCAACCGCCGATTCGATAATAATCCTACGTTTCCTCGATTATACGACTGCGACGATCTATAATTTCGTAATTACACGATTTTACGCTTTCCTGAGCTCGCCAGGATTGTGCCTCGCACCGCGATACTCTTTAACGTGAATTACACCATTCGAGATGCATAACGACTTTACTTTTCTCCTTCGTAACTTTCGAAACAAGTGCATCGAGATGAAAATTTTTTCTGGCAAACTCCCACGCGAGGAACGCTCGGTTGTGGTATGCGGTAGCGATAGATACTCCAAAGGTCGAGAAAATTAGCGAGAAAATTTGAAAGCGGAACGTTGAAAGAGACGGAAAAAGAGAGGAACGCGTATTCTGAATCTATTTCTCGGACGGCATCGTGTTCCCTCTCTGTCTCTCTCTCTCTCTCTCTCTCGTTCTCTCGTGATTCTTCGCGGCTTATTTAAATAACATCTCCGTTATGGTAATCGCCGGTGGGTAATAATGGTAATAACCTTCGTGTAAGAGGAACGAAAATGGGCCACCGTGGATCGCGACGATCGTCGACGTCGACGTCGTCGAGAACGGTGCGCTTTTATAAGCTCGAGCCGACTTTGTGGCACCGAGAAAGAGAACCATTCGCGCTCGTGCGCACGCTCGTCGTAATATGTGTGTCCTGAACCTGCGTGTACGCACTTATCCTCGCTTACATTACGCGTTACACGCATCGTACACGAGAACCGCACCGCCGCCATTCATCGCCATCCTTCGTTGCTCTCTTTCTCTCTGTCCCTCTCTCTCCCTCTCTCTCTCTCTTCTCCTTCGAGGTTGGAACGGAATCCTCTTATGTATCGGCCTCACGCACCGCTGAGTACACTTAATTATTTCACAGTGGACACACCTTTCTGTCCCTTCATTTTACGCGTTCTGGGCCGATCGATTGCTTCGCGTACATCGATGTTCCCCATCGGCCTTTTTTCCTTTGAAATTATTTACGATAATCGTAAAAATAGCGAGTCATCCACGCCAGACGTAGTCTGGCAGCGACTCGCGGAACGCGATTCCTGCTGACGCACGGAGGTAGCTCGTCGCAGAGTTACGTTGTGCAGAGATGCGTGTATGTAGTTACATACGACGCGTATACAGGAAACGAGTCGATGATCGCTAGAGAAATTCATTCCTAAATCGTAGGAGCGGTCGTCTAAATCGCATGCTTCCTCCGTTACGCAACGTACCATTATAGAGATTAAACTTTGAAAAATTAGCCTCGGTACATCCTCCTGCTACCATTTGCACGATTTAAAATGTAGCACGAGAGTACGACGTTATATCTCGTTATCCCCGCAAATTGATTTACGTACTTCGTAGAAATGAACCGTTGCTAGTGGAATTGTTTCATTCGAGAAAAATCGATTTGGAGCGTTATAATTTTATATTGATTCGGTTTTATAAAAATAAATAAAGTATCTACTTATTTATCTATATCGCTTTCATTCGTTTCGATTAAAACGCGCTTGAGTCTGCGAGTCGTGCAAAACGATTTATCGACTTCTCGAACAGTGCCAGCCAAATAAGTTGGATTTACGAGCGAGCAAAGCGAGCCGCGTGAAAGGAAATCTGAAAACCGAAAGGATCGGAGGCGTCCGAAGGTATAATTCGATTCGCCGGTGAAACGCGCCTTCCTTAACCGACAGGAAACAAAGTGGGCGCATCTTAATGGATTACACTTGTAGACATCGCCTACTGCCGATACACGTACTACCTCCTGCGCCGCCAATTATAATGCTCTCTCGGTGTATAAATAGCGCATTTTATTGGTCGTCGTCGTGGTCGGACATTGCCACGGTAGTGGAGACATTGATCGGATGCTACATCCTTTAAAGAGCTTCCTTGGAACGCTCGAAACGTACAGGCAAATATTTCGCAACGGGATGACCCTTAATAAACATCGCTCTCCAAAGAAACGACAATAAGTTATTCGAAAAAGGGCAATTTCGCGCGTCGAATCGATAAAAGTTATAGGACCCGATATAAAGCTGTAAATGCGATATAACGTAGAGCTGTAAAGCGATCGTTGCACCAACACTTGCCTCGAAACGGTATTCCTACGATAAAACGGAAACTGCTATAATGACCCAGCGATATCGCGACCCGCGGTGTAGGTAACGCATCGGCTAAAGTTTTTCGAAAAAAGGACTTGGATGCTAGAAGGAAGGTATCGCGTTTCGACGACGCGCAGCACATTCTCTGAATGGCCCATTGTGTGTCGTCCGATCGACGTGGATTTTTCGCTGAATCGGCACTGGAACTCCGACCGCGGTCGCCCTCGATAGGCAAGCGGTAGGAATAAATTAACGTGCCGGTTAAAACGTATTCGCAGCGGCCACGTAGGTATAATCGGCTAGTGTCGCAACGTAGTCCATTGTGCGTGCGCTGAGAGAAAATCGAATCGAAGCCATCGCCTCTCTCTTCCATTTACTTTTCTCGGTAGGGCGGCAAATAAGAAATCCAGTTTGCTCTCTTGGCACCCTCGAAAGGGTGGGAAATCTCTGACTTTTGAATAACCCATAATTCAGTTTCCCTCGTTGATTTAGATGTCGTTTCTATACATGGAATTATGCACGCGGTGTACGGAGAGTCGATAAGCGGAGAAATAGGTTCGCGACGTGGACGACCAGCGTTTTACCATCTCGTATCATTTTCAGCTGGATGTTTCTCGATGAAAAAGAACAAAGAAAAGAAAAAAGAATATAATAAATTACGTCGCTAAAAACGAACGAAATAGATTCTACGAAGTGCACAGTATTTACGATCGATTCTGCGGTTATCGAGCGAGTCGATGCGACCCACGAAAAATAAGAGCAAACGAATCGATCATAAATTCGCCTCCAGGACGCTCGAGGAGGAGACAAGAGGAGGAGAATAGAAATAATCTCTTCGAAAAGAGACAAAACGTTTTATTCAGTCGCAAGGAGTCTATCGTAGAGCGCGTGGAAGTGGCCAAAGTGCGCAAAGAGATCTCTCGACTGTCCTCCGGCACGCTCGTATCGCAAATCTCGAAAAGGAACTGCCCGAGCAACCCCGGGCGTCGCGAGAATGCGACTGTAGAAGATAGGAAAGGTAAGAGAAGCAAGCGAGTCGTGCGCGCACGCACTATCGAAGTAAGGGTGCTCTCCGCATCCCTCGAGGTGTCTCCTTCCTATCGAGTTCCTTCCTTGTCTCTCTCTCTCTCTCTCTTTTTCTCTCTTATTTACGCGAAGGCAACTTTGTGCGCTCGCGCACGCACGATAAGTTATTCGCCACGGTTTACCGGTGGCGGCGGTGATAGGCGGGCGCCAAGACCACCGACCGTCTGGGAATGTATGCGCCTCTCTCCTCCTCTTCTCTCTCTCTCTCTCTCTCTCTCTCTCTCTCTCTCTCTCTCTCGCCCTTCCGATAGCGTTCGGAAATCGGGACTCGCGCGACTCGCGATTTAAGCGACACCGCATTATCGAACAATGGATTCGGGAGAGCCGGCGAACGATAGAAGCGAGCCAAAGTACGAAGGCGACAACTCGACGCACGGCTCTTTAATCGGCACCGCAAAGTGTACCGAGAGATAAGACCACGATGCGCGTTACGAATTAATACCAGGAGATATCGGAGAGTGGTGCGTTCGAGGAGTGAGTACGTCTTTTATGCGCGCGTTCGAGTCTCGAGGAGGAAAGCAGGGGTCGGGGTTATGCTTCTCGGTGCTTCTTATTTCGAGAATCAAAACTAGCGAATACGTATGCAAATGGAAAGGTCGCGAGCTCCGATCAAAAATATGAGAAGGTTTCGTCGACTCCTCCGAAACGAGACGATCCGCTTTAACGACGCGCGTTACGAAAGAGAAACCGAGAGAAGAGAAGCAGCACGCGCCTGTAAACGTTTCGTCGCTGGCAGCATTTTTCATGTCGGCTTCACGGCACGCTCGTGGCTCGCTCGAAGCCTAACGCGGAGGAGGAGGAGCAGGAGAAGGCTGGCTCCGAGAACGGTGTGAGAGCCTTTTTAAGGAGCGTTTTATTTTCGTACTGGACGCGACCACCGTTAATCTCGACCTTCTTACCTCGGCGATGATCCGAACGATAAATTCCGCGATGCTCGTGCGCTCCGAACTCGTGCTACTCCTCTCCTTCTTTCCCTTCTCTTTTCTCCACCGTTATACTTGCACGAGCATACGTTATAATACGCGTAGTCTCGCTCCGCTTAAAAGGCGATTTGATTTAAGGACGTTTAGGATAATCGACGAGCGCGCTCGAGCCACGCCGCCGCGTAATCGGGCGCCTCGTGTATGGTAATTAAGCCGCGTGTCGCAATCCGTTCTTAAATCGCGATAAATCCTGCCCCTCTCGGCTTGTCACTGCGCAAACTCGCAAACTCGCTACGCGAGAGATCAAGTACGACGTGCATAGCACGTACGTAGGTAGGTAGGTGAGTAAGTAGGTACAATCGCCATCGCGACGATTATTTCTCGCGCGCAAATCAAAGTCGTTGAAATACGAATTTGTTTGACATCTTCCACCGCAAAGCGTAACGTAACGGGTTCACGATCTCGTACACGTCTCATTGGAGTCGCTTCTCTCCGAATGCTTCCTTCGAGGCTGGCGTTAAAGATCACCCATGGCGATATCTTTCGCCGGTATGTAAGCTGACTTCATAATCATCGAACGAGAAATAAAAAGAGAAAGACGTATGCGTTCTATCGCGTGTCCCCGCCCTCGATTCGTATAATTTATCAATTATCCGGGTTCGTGATTAATCGTCCTTTTTGGTCATCGCTATTCCGTGACACAGGACGAAGAAGAAGTGAAGGAAGTCGACTGAAGAGAGATCGAGAGAGAGAGAGAGGCGGACAGAGAGAAGAGAGCGTCGTCTCGCGACGTAGACATTCGTTTTCAAGCTCGTCGTTATACATTCGTTTGTGGGATGTTGAGCGACTAGAGAATATGCACGATCCGTGTCTCCGATCGAGCTGGACGATCCACCGGCTTTTACGAAGGGACGCCTTCGAGAGAAAACGGATAACGTTGGACGATTAAATCTATGGTTCTGCCTACGACGATTTCGTCCCGAGATACGATCGAGGAAAGGACATCGATGGATGTTGCTTGTTCTTTGGAATTACACTTCGTCTCTCTCTCTCTCTCTCTCTTTCTTTTTTTTTCTTTTTTCCGATCGTAATGTCGAGCCGCGTAATGATTTTTCTTGAATTCGTCGAGATATAATACAATCGGCAGGAATGCGAATTAAATTCGCCTCGGATCATCGTTGTGAATTATTCGAAGGAAACGTTGGAAGATCTAATGAGACTCTCGTGACAGGTTCACTTAGATCGCAGCGTGTATCTGATCGCTGGCAACGAGTGTAAATATCCGAGACTGATGCGCGAACGAGACGAAGGGAATGATCAGCTGGAACAGGAAGAAGAGCCCGCTCACTGGAGACGGATAACGCAGCACGCTTTAATGTACGACCCGACGAGATCGAGCTCGCGCTTAGAATACCGCGTGAACCTGTACCTCGAGCCACGTAATCCTTGGCCTTACGATCGAATCGCTACCGCTTTACGATCCTTATTATTATTGCGTATCAATGTAGTTACGCGTGTTTGTAAATCGACTACAACGTTCGACCGGGGAGATTGTTTAATAACATTCGATCAAACAACGCGAAAAGAGAAGAAAGACGTCTGACCTTCGGGAGGGGGGAACGAAAAGTACACAATTAAATTCGTTCGATCTTGTCGTTGATGTTGCGGGTACTCTCTTAAAGTTCCGTGACGCGTATAGCACGCGTTGCGTGTTCGCGCGTAGCGCGTGCCTCGGGCGCGGGTGTGCCCGCGTCTCGTGCTGACTCGCACACACGCTCCTCGCACACGTTCTAAAACGTCGAAGAACACGCACGAAGGAGAGAGAGAGAGAGAGAGAGAGAGAGCGTAGCTCTTACCTCGCGAGAAGAGAGTATCGTCTATGCGCGTCGTCCGTGCATCGAGATATCACGATCGCGCTACCATAATAATTTCAAGCCGCGATACGAGCTTGCTAACGTACACGCGCGTCGTTACTTTGTACACAGCACGATCAGCACCGTGGTAATAACTGACCGGTTCTCTGCTCTACCAGTTGTACGCTAATTTGCGCGTTCAAAACTTATCGAAATCGTCGCACGATTATTCGATGACAAGGGTACAACGCGTCGTAATTCTTTTTTCCTTTTTTACAAAAATTCAACCTACTACGTACGAGCGTGGAAAAATAAAACGTAGAAAAAAAATGTGTCTTTCGTCACGTCGCGGAGAGAAGTCGGCGTAGATTTTGTCGAACTCGAGATTATTTCGAGATCCTTTAACCGATCCCACGTTCGACATCGTCACGATATATTTCCACGAAGGCGATATTCCGAATGGAAAGCTCGAAGGAAATCACCGGCGAGATCGTTATCGACGACGAGATATCTGTGCGAGCGTATCTCTGGTCGGTCTCTCTCATTCGGAGCACAGGTAGAAGCGTTAAGATAGTCACGTAGGAGTAAGAAAGAGAGAGAGGAGCGGCGGGGTGCGAGGGGCAGTTCTCTGCCCTCGGTGGTGAGTCCCATACTGGTAGTACTAGTCCCATTAGTAGTCGGCTGGAGGATCGCCGTGCGCTCGTAAGTTACCAACCAGCTGCCGCCGTTGACTTGCTCTTTGAGTAAGTACTACTCGACTACTCCCCCGCGTGATAGCGGATCCCGTGTTCTCCTATCCGTCTCTCTCTCTCTCTCTCTCTCTCTCTCTCTCTCTCTCTCTCTCTCTCTCTCTCTCTCTCTCTCTCTCTCTCTCTCTGATAGCCGCATTTCCATCTCGTTTTCGCCCAGCGAAAGAGAGAGAGAGAGAGAGAGGCGTAGCTGTCCTTCGCCTCTCTCACGCGCATGGATATCGTTGTATACTTTTTCTCTTCGTTCTTGCCGTTCGTGTCGATGTTGTACAGCTATGGTGTGCTACGTACTCCATCGTGGACTTGCATTAATGTCTTCCGCCCGGAATTTATTAGATTCCTCGATTTCTTCGAGGAAGCTTCTAAATATAGTAAGTCGCTCGAAAGGTAGCTAGAAACTCTTTGCTCCGGGGATTTGGAAGAAGTCGTTTATACCGGATCGATCTGGACACGCGATCGCTTAACGCTCACGAAAATGACCGTTCGCCTGATGAAAACGTGATCGCCGTTAATCGCTTTGACAAAGATTCTTATCGAGATACTAATAAGCGATCGTGCCGTTTCTCGCTATCGAGAAAACGATAGACTTCTAAGCTATCTCGGAGATTTAATTAGCGGTGAAAGAGTTTGAGGCTTATTGCTTCGTGAATAATTACCGTTCCCCGGCGTTAAAGGGAAAATCAATCTCGCTCGAGATCGATTAGGCGCGATCGGGGGCGCGCTCGTTCGCGAACAGAATCATGCCGCTGTAATCGATTTCGTCTTTCGATTTCCAGTCTACGTGGAAACTGGACTATAGCCTGGGCATACTAGCTCCGTTCCACGCTCTCGCTCTACTACGGATTATAACGTATGTGATAACCGAGAACAGATACAAATCGAGTAAAATGTTCTGATTAAAGACTTTGTTTTGGAAAAAGTCCGAACGAAATCGGGAGATCGTATCGACCGAACCGATTTTACTGTCGCAAATCGTTTAATCGGCTCGTTGATTTCTTTCAGATCCCTTTAAAAGATCTCCGATGCAACATAGTTATTCGAGCAAGCGCGAACCCGGTGAAATATGTAACGCGTTTAGGATTAGAACGGCGATAAAAGAGATGAGAATCGTGACGTGGAACGAGCTCCAATATCGTCGCGTTAAAATAAATCGAAAACTTTAAATCTCGAATCGATGATCCTCGGGCACCTGCTTCTATACGGGGCACTCGTTTGAAAAGCACCTACCTACACCACGGTATAATAAAACGGTTGACATAAATACGTACGAGAGATAAGCGATTTTCACAAGCTGAATACCGATCCGTAGATTTGGATCGATCGCGAGAAGTCGTATGAAAGCAGGGATTGAATTATAAGAGCGGAAACGTGGCCAATTAATGGGATTATAAATTCAAGCGCGAACCGGTCTCTCGAACAATGCGTCTCGAGGGGGTCCGCGCACGTACTATCAATGAAAGGTGTTTTCCAACGTGGAAGCAGTAATGACTCGACGCCGTGGTATTCCGAGCAACAAACCGATGAAAAAATCCTCCTCGTTGGTAAGCCCTCGCGAAGCGTTCTTTCTCGTTCTCTTCCCTTCGCGGCATCGATACCTCTTTATCGTTAGGCTTTGGCGCCACGCGCGACTGATCTCCGCTCACCGCGACGATTCTCTCGTTAATCAACCTTTTTATGTCTTAATAAAGTGTAAGAAACACGTATAGATACGCGCCCGTTAATTTCGCTCTGGCGCGCTTCGCTGCGCAAATCATACGAATCTCTCCCTCTCTCTCTCTCTCTCTCTCTCTCTCTCTCTCTCTCTCTCTCTCTCTCTAAACTAATTGATTTACGACCTTTCTCGACTTTGGCACGAGGAAAAAGAAGCGAGAAGGAGAGGAGGAGAAAGAAAAGAAAGTCGCGAATAAATCGTCTTCGACGCGTAACGTTCTCCATAAATCCATCCTCCCGATATATATCCCGAAAGGGTAGGCGAGGGAGTCGCCATAAATCGCGAGCTAACGAGACCCGACAAAAATTCCTCCGTAAGAATCGAAAAGTATTGCGCGTTGCTCCGATCGAGATTGTATCTGTTGGCGGCGAGAGCTAATCCGCTTCGACCACCGCGGATCCCATATACTTGCGAACTTGGAACGAAGCCCAATCAAGGCTCGCGAGAAGCGAATATTAGAGACTTATTGTATCGTTATCTTTGACAATCGCCGGCACTGCCGTTCGTGCGCTGTGTGCCTTGCGTTGTGTGCCTCGCTCGTGTACGCCCTCGATCCGGCATGTAACGCTCCGCGCGACTTATATTCGTTCGAGCCGAACGAAGGAGCTCGCGAGAGGGCGACCGTCTAGCTATCGACATTCCCGATTGGACAAAAATTCCGCGCCGGACCCAGTGACTCAGAACTGGAAGCAGCACTTTACGAGACCGGGGGCTCCGGCGTCACGTTTCGCGAATACGGAGCAATAAATAAGGCGGTATCGGTAATCGACGGAGCGCACAAAACCTACCCCCACCCACCTCCTCTCTCCCTCACCTTTACAACGATATTCGCCTGCGCGAGAGATAGAACCTATCGAGCTGCCTCCGCCTGCTCGCCGCCGTCGTCGCCAACGCCGCAGCTCGTACTTTGTTTCCTCGTCGAACGATCCATAAAAGTATGATAAATACTACGGTTCTTCGAGACGTCTCGGAAACTGAAAATTCGAAACGTACGATCAAGAGGATGAGATTGCGTACCGATAAAATATCGACCACGATGAATATCTATAGGTGGCTTTTAAATATCGCGCTGTGAAAAAGAGAGAAACATTTTTCTCGACAAATTAAATTCCGATTACCCAAGAAGCCCGTCGATGATAGCTTCCGAAGGAGCGAGAGATCGCAAGGTGGAAAATATAGTTGCGTCCTTATGTAAGAGGCCAAGCTAAATCTCTGCCGTGCGCTACCGAGGCGTCGATGCGAGAAGCATAACGTAGAAACACGTGACTGGACGGAGGCATGCGAAATCCCGCCGTAGGAGTATCCGAGTATCGCTAGGTAAGCATTACTATTTGTCGAGATCCTATCTGGCTGGGTGTAGCAAGTTATTACAGGCAGAAGAGCGTTCTCTTCGCGGAACGACGACGAGTGACCCTGAACTCCGAGGAACCTTCCATCTCTCTTCTACTCTCTGTCGTTTCACCGCCGACTTTGCCCTTCTCTTTTCGCACTTTTGGCAGAGGAAAAGAATTCTCTCTCTCTCTCCCCCCCTCTCCCTCTCTCTCACGCGAACGAGGCGAGAAACGGGAAACCAAAGAGCCCGTTACCGATGGCGAAAGCTCAACGAAATCCGTCGCACGGCTATCAATTATCGACGATATTCGCTAACCTCTAGACGCCGGCACGCACGACCATAAACCATGCGACACCGACTGATATACGCTCTTGCCGCGCGTCCTATTCTCCCTCCATCTTTATCTTCAGGATTTTCGATTCCTCCTTCTCTCTTCCTTCTCTCACGAGCGTCGACTCTGAGCCTCTCAAAATTACTCAATGGCGCCCGTGCGTTCTTTTTATGTAGTATATTTCTGAAAATAGGTCCACCCATTCGAAAGGAATTCGCTAGCAGATTTTTGAATCATCGAACAATCTTTGCGATGTTATCGCGAACCACGTCGATCAATTCGAATGGAATCTTTAGCTTTTCTTTTTTGACCTTATACAGTCTCGAGTACACTTGGAGTTGTTTGTTCGGTAAATAGGTGACTCGATCTCCCTAGGCGAGAATACGTACAACGGTACCGATCATAGTCTTCGTTCGTTCTCCTGACGGCAAAGCGTACCTACCGTTCTTCGAATAGGCGCCAATGCGTGCTCGCGTACGCGTGTGGCCATCCGAGCCGTGCCAAGTGGCTCGAGCGTAAGGTAGCGCGCATTTGGCGCCACGGGAGTCATCGATCGCCTTGGAAACCAATGATTTATCGCTATCCTCTTATATACGCCTCGATCCTAACGTAGACAATAATGTTGTAACGCACGGTAGTCCAATGGTAAGAAGATCGCTTAAAATTTTCAACTCGCACGTCTCGATAACGCGTACGTACGTAAGAAGGCTAAAAACGATTAGCGTGCAGTTAACTCCGTGCTCGTGATAATTTTTCTCTTGGTCTAAAGCTTCTCGTAACGCGATCCATTCTCGTCTGAAAGCGAGCAGAGGCGACAGAAGGCGAGACACGGTGATTCAGTGACGGCGTAGAAAGCGTGCTCGTATGTAAGAACGCATAGAAATGATTAATTCCACCGTTAATTACCGGTTAGTTGGATAAGATTAGTCGCTCGTCCGAAAGTACTTGGACGAAGATTTGTACGTCTGGCTCGCGCGTCGTATAATTCAACGACTTCGAGGAACTTTACCGTAAACGTTCTCTCCCTTTCCTCTTTGTTCGAGATACGCGATAACGATAACTCATAGTCAATGGCATAATCGGACGATAAATAATTATCGCTGACAAAATTCTCACAGCTACCGGGAACGCGTACAGCTTTCTCGCTTACGCCGATGAAATTCGGAATGCATCGTGGGAGTAAAGAGGTGCATTCGGGAAGCGTAACGAAAGGTGACACGGGTTCTCGTAGGATCGCGAAAATCAACTGATGAGTTTTCCCACCGTATGGAAGAATTGACTCGTAAGTGTTTTCCCACAGGTGGGACCATAAAACATTCCCCATAGATCCAACCCCACGAGTGCGAAGCATATGCTCCTCCCTTCTCTCTCCGTTCGTATTCATCTCTCTCCGTCTCTCTCGCTTTCGACGCTCACCCTTCGTGAACAAATCCGTGAACTGTAATACCGCGTGTGTGCATATGGGCTGTGCACGGTAAAACATCGTCGGCAAAAAAATAAGTGGCTGGTGTTTGGTTTCGTGTATTAAATGTTGACACGGTTTTTCCATCTCGGAAAAGGGTCGGAGATCCGTCGATTTGGTTCTCTCCGTTACTAATTGCACAGAAATAATAAAACTGTATGACGCACGTTTTGACAAACAAGGTAACAAAGTTCCTCGCTTGCCTTTCTCGTTTACAATGAAATTGTCCGTCCATTATATCTCGAACAAATTATTCATTTATCAAAGGAGCCAGTCATACTCTCTTTATCTTTGACATATAATTCTAAAGCATAAACTTTCTAATTCCGTATCTTTCGTTCTCATCTACCTTCTCCGAGTCAAGTTATTCGATTTTGAGGGACGCTTTCGTGCGCGTAACGAACGGTCTACTTTTCTCGTTACGATCGATCGAACATCTCGAAAGGTGTCAATTAAAGCTCGACGTCTGAACGTTAATCGCGGACGTTCGTGCTACCATATAAGAGGTAGATAAAAACGTTGGAAAAACTCGCGTAGACGCACTGCCCGTGGCTTATCGTAAAGTACGAAAGCAATAAGCAAAATGCGTTTCATTATGCTCACCGTAACGTATAATATCCCCATATTCGCGTCAGCATGTCGGCTTCTAAACTCGTGAGCAATAGATTTCGTTAAAACGCTTTATATCCAGATAAGGTACTGAGAGTTCCGTATCCACGATATCTTTTCGCGTGTAACGAATGCACCGGTCGCGGAACTTGTAGCTAACAAGAGCGTCCCTGGGAGGAAGAGAAAGAGAAAGAGAAAGAGAAGGAGAAGGAGATACGGTGAGCGCGGAGGCTGCGTACGAGAGATGAGAGATAGACAATCGCAAGAGAAACTCTTGTCCGTCCCACGAGCGACGATAGGTACTGATTTGCAGACAATAGTTCTCAAAAGGATATAACGTGCGCACTCGTGCTTACGATGAACACGTGATGTTCGCGTGCTGCGGATGACAGTTGACTTCGCCGAACACGTGACAGAACAAATGCGAATTCAGTCCTCTCTCTCTCTCTCTCTCTCCTGCAACGGAAACGTCGCCGATGTCGAATCCACGCGCAAATTATATCGGCGTCGAGATTGATAGCGTATTGTCACGGCTGAGACGAGAAACGATCATTTTGCTCTCTGTCATCTTTCCAATCTTCCACGTATGCGTCTCCTTTGCATTGCGAGACGCGAATGCAAAGTCAACTTAAAGTTCTGGACAAACGATTCATCCATCAGCTGCGATTGAGTATTTCGTCGCGGTACACTCGGTATACTCGTTAAACGGGATGTTTCTCGATATTAATTACACGAGGCTCGAAGCGTTAACATAAAAAATACGGAACGGTGTCATAACTTTCCCCGCGCGGTCTTACAAGCGATCGCGTGATTTAAACAACCATAAATAAGCGTTAAGTATACGATATAAATTGTCGTGTAGTAAAAATCCGACGGATAAGAGAGGGCCGCGATACATTCACCGAGCGAGCTCTTTGATGGAACTCTTTCGGATCGGCTTGGAATTTCTTCCAAGAGAAGAGGAAAAATCGTCGACGTCACTTCGAACGTACGATCGATATTCTTATCACCGACGAGGAGGACTCTTATCGAGGTGACACCATCGATACACAGAGGAGTATCGTGTAGCGCGTCGGATCGTCGATTTTTAATCGATACAGCTTCATTAGCAAAGAACGATAGGGCGGTGACGCGGTAGCGCCGGCGCGCGTGTTCCCGTCTTGTTACGGCGCCTAATGGTGTCCCTCCTTCGGCAGAGAGGTAGATCGATATCCATGCGTATCGATATACTATTAGCCGATCGTTATACGATCGCTTGTAACACACGTAACCGAGGGCTAATTAATCCGATAATATGACCCAGTTAGCGGGTACTCCCTTTCGAGAGCATTGCTCGTTTCATCGATGTGTATATCGCCTTCTTGCGTACATATGTTGCTCGCTTATAACGAAGCGAGGTGCGTAAGGGATCTGTCTCTTTCTCTTTCTCTTTCTCGTCCTCGCCGTCCGTCTCTATCTCCTTCTCGTCGAAGTAAATGGTGGCTCTCTCGGAGCGACGCCGGTGGTGGCTGGGCGCGTCGTACACGAGCGCCGGCAGTAACAGCTACGCCGGCCACGCTAACGAGCTGAATTAATTTATACTCATTGAATTTTGTTGTGGCAGAACCGCTTTTCGAGAAGTCATAATAAGGACACCACGGGGCATTTCGATTATTTAGCGTCTGCCCTCTCGTCTACCTCTTTCCCTCCTTCTCCTCCTTCTTCTTCTTCTACTTCCTCTTTCTCGCTCTCTTTACGCGAGAATTCAAAGGATCGAAGAATATTACGGAATACGGGGCAGAATGGAGACTTTAATAAGTACACAGCGGCTCGAACCAGTATCACATGCGAGGAACGATTAATTACGAGATAAAGATAAAAGATTTATAAGCATTAAACATGGGAAAACGCGGCATCGATGGAACCGATGGTAAAGAGACGCGAGAGAGGGACGGAGAAGGAAATTGAAATAGATAGATGAACTTTCGTTTTATAAGCCTACGTCGTAGAACCGACGAGGTAGTGATTTATCACGATTGAAAAAGAAACGATTATACTTTTACGAGCAGTTCCACGAACCGATCGACGAACTTTCGCTAGTGCGTGAACGTTGTACGCGTAAGCGCTGTCTGAAAAAGAAAATCTCGTTTGTATGTGCCGACGATCACAAAGACGTTATATCGAGCGTAATCACGGTAGTGTTCCATTAAACGTCAAGGGTCGACTTTCGATGATGCTCGGGTGGTTTCGTCCATAGACACTTTGGTTCCCACAGGTCCACTCTCATCGAGTCTCTCCGTTATAGAGCGCTAGCATATTGCCGCTGTTGACAAAAGCCATGGGGGGTTCAGGAAGATCCCGTGGACCCGTATCATCCCTGTAAAGCGAGAGAGAGAGAGAGAGAGAGAGAGAGACAGAGAACGGACAGAGGGGTGCACCCACCAGCAGCATCACCAGCGTTGCGAGTACCTCCGAGGCACCTTCGCGTAGGGTGGGAAAGCGTGACCACCATCTCATTACCGGTTCCCATGGGTACACGGGTGCATGCGTGCGCGCGTGCACTCTTTCGCCCGGTCGCGTGTATGCCGCAGGTCCGTTCGAGAATAGTCTATACGAGGGTGCATCGCATTATGTAATTCTGATGGAGCACGCTTTGTCGCTGACTAAACGAACCACCGATCTCTCTTCTCCTCTCGTGTGAACCGTTCTGACCGCTCGTCTTTCCGATACGCTCCTACAATTATCGACTGGATACGTTTACTCATTACGTTTTTAAAAATCTTCCTCGTTTTATACCATTCTCGTTCGAGCGTGGCAACGAGCGTCGTAAATTCGTCGCTATAAAAATATAAGATCATTTTTTGTCGAGGCCACGGATCGTGGGTCAAACTGCTACGAAACGTTCACGTTCTATCTCGAGATTCGTTCCGATATCATCGATCTGCGAACGATTGGACGAATTCGCGACGAGTGGATCCGACCTTTGAACGTTGGCGCGTCAGGTTGCGATCGACCCACCTGGAGATTCGATGCGGCGATCTCGTCGATCGTGGGAAAGCGACGAACGCGAAAGAAAAAAGTCGCTTACGCTTCTCGATCTCGATAAGCATTTGTTATTTCCGTAATAAATATTTTTCATGTAGAAATATCAATCGGCAGATTTTTGTATGCAGGATTAATCCGACGGTTTATCGCGAAAGGAAGATAAGGCTGTCCTATAAGCTTACGCTCGATGCACGGATTTCGTGAAACAAGATTTCCTTTTAATCGCGAATAATCTCTTTTGGCTCGACGGTCAGAACGTAAACGTATTCGTGGTATCGCGCAACTTGGGATAATGTCCTCTCGTGTGCGCGGGTGCACGCGGTCGAATATATTACGAACGTACGATAGACAGAGTCCGAAGTAAATCCAGACGCAAACACAATTCCGTTCCATTTGGCGTTCTCATTTCGGCGACGGGGACTTTTTCACGTTATCGTCGTACCATTGTTCGATGATAGACCATAGGTTAGCGAACCACCACGTGCGTGTCGGCACGTGGCCAGAAGTGACTGGATTCGTATAATTCAATTCCGGAGCGAGCATGACGAAGACAGGAGGAAGAGGAGAGATCTCGGCGAGACTGACTGAGCACCCTATGAGAACGCTAGTAAAGTTCGGTATTGTTTCCCTTTATCTCGGATACGAAAGCGGAGAAGAAATAGATCCTGGTGTCCGCTATCGAGGAAGCGAGAGACGCGATCGCACGTGTTTCTATATCCGGTCGTTCGTTCGCGACTCTATTGTCATCGATTTTACGAGTAACGGACGTCGGAACGTTGGATCACGAATTTTCTATTATAACGTCTTGAACGAAATATACCTGAAATACACGAATTCTAGTTAATCGAGAAAATAAATGCCTCGAGTGACTCGTTTTAAATTGTATGGACGGACCCCTTTGGCTTTGAATCATTCGGAGATCTCCCTCGTAACGCGAGCTATCCGCCGACTAATAAAGTTTGGCACTCGGTCAAACCGCCGTACCCTGTTGGTCCAACCCCATGGGAACGTCGTCCATGTATTTCCCACAGACAGCTTCGAATTCTCTACTCATTATTGTCCCTGCGAAACTTCGAGTACAATGTACGATCGGTGGGACGCATATGCTGGCCGACAACGGAGTAAGTATCGCGAAAAAACTACCCTCCAAATGAAATTCTAACCAGGCCCTTAGGGACTTTCGTGCTACCTCAATTTGTCGCCCACGATTAATCGTAACGAGCTTGTCTCCACGTTTTATGTCTTGTCTTTTCGAGTGGGGTCGACGCAATTGCTCCTCGATTATGGCTCTTATTCCGCGTGTAAATGACGTAATTTAACTCCAACTCGTCTTGCATCATAACGAATCGATAATTGTGCTACGAGATTGGTGAGACCTAGAGGTGTGATTTAATGGACAGCGATCGCTATATCGCTAATACGTATATTCGCGAATATTGTCCCTTTCTATTCTCCCGGATGAGAGCTCTAGTTCTCGTTAATGACTCGAAATATACATTCGTCGTACGCCAAAAGGTCGACGTAGCGTGGCGATGCCAAGAGCTGGTACTTAGTTCAATCGTCTAGAAATCCTCCTATGACGCACATCCGCCGATGAATCAGATGACGGCAGGCCTCTCGTGCGATTCTACGAGAGATTCGGTGTGCGAGAGAGAGGGAAAGAGAAAAAAGAAGAAGAAGAAACAACGAGAAGCGACGCGGAGAGATGGAGAGAGAACAAAAGAGAGAGAGAGAGAGAGAGAGAGATGAAACGAAAGAGAGTGCGCATATCCGAGCTGACCACTCGTACCAATCGGAAGCTAGTTGTTCCGCGCACCCCGACACCCACTTTTCCCCTCAATCTAGCCTGCAGGGTGGCTGATGGATTAACTGCAATTCACTTTGCAATTCGCGCGAATACGCCGGAAGACGATATTGCGAGATCGTCACAATCAATTTCTTTCATAGACTTCTCCGCACGATATCAAGTATTTGGTTTGTCTCTAAAGGACCTTTGCGAAGAAAGCTTCGAAGTCGATTCTAAGACGTATGATTTTTTATCCCACTTTATAAAGAAATAGAATAAAAGAAAATATTCAGGAAGATAAAAAAAGCCTAAAAAAGATCGGCTCAAATATTACGAATATAACAGTAAAAATTTCTGTCCAGGAAGTAGGTGCCAATACCGAATGATGATGCATTATTCTACCAGCAGACGTTGATGGCAGCATTAGTAATAGTTTGAAGTAGATGGGAATGAAATAAATAGATGGAATCGAAGGGTGCCTTTCGACCGTGGATATATCGAAGAGGGGTGGAACGTTTGGTGGACGAGCTTCCCGAAGAATCACACGGACTGGTGCACGATGCAGGTTTTGAGAGTGGCACGTGACTTCACGAGCGTGGGACTGGTGCACCATGGAAGTTGGTACCTTCGTTAGGATCGCGGGACGGAGGAGGAGACCGATAATATTGGCACGAGGCATATTGCCGGCGACCCTTCTCTCTTTCTACCTCTCTTCCCTATCGTTTTATGGCCCACATTGCTCCGTGCTGCGTCCACTTTGTGCTCCTGTTTGCAAGGGTGGAAGGCTTGCACGAGATCTTTCAGTAAATCTTATCGATCTATTGCAGGCTTTCGTGTACGGGAACAATCTTTGTTAATTATTATTATTATTATTATTATTATTATTATTTCGAGTTTTAATTTGCGTCGTGTATAATAGCATAATAATAATAAAAAAGAAATTGATAAGTTGATAAAAGGAATTGAATAAATCGCTTTGCGAACGGTTCTTACCACTTGTTCGAATCATCCGACCGAATATTATCCCGTCGAAATTTATTCCCAACCATTCGCCGTTCGTTTCTATTTCCCACGAGATGACTCGACCTTCCGGAACGATCGTATGAAATTCAGATACGAACGATTTAGCGTGAAATCATTCCGGAATAATGGTTGGACATTCGAGTCTAAATACTACCTGCATGCTTACCTATGGGTCGATAGACGAATTAATTCGTTAAGCATGATATGTCGCTGCAGGATCGACCCGCATGATCCCAGGTGTGGTCCATGGACGACTAAATTCAACGACGGACATCGGAGAGTGAAATAGATAAATATCGTAGTAAACCCGTATCTATTTGGATTGGACGAAATTGACCGAGACAGTCTTGTAATAAAGGTAAATGGAATTGGGCGTACAATTGTGTGGGAGATAAGGTGCTTTCCAGGAACACGATCGCAATGAAATTGATATTAATGGCTAATTGTGGAATATTTGAAAGAGCTCGAGTGAAAACACGTTGTCTGCTATCGCAAGAAACGATCTCTTAGAAAATGATTACTATTATCGTAGTAAAAGCTACAATTATAACGTTTCTTCTATCGTTCGAAATCTGCGAGATCATAGGATAGATAGATAATATTACAAGCAACATATATCTATCGTTTCATCGCGAAGACTTGTTAAGGAACGAAACGAAAGCAAAGAAGTAGAAATCTGCGCGATGAGATCTTGACGTAGGACAATTAATTAGAGCGGACAGCCGCGATGTGCTAATGACGCGTGAATGATTCGGACCGATCAGTAATTGAAGACCGCACTGGTCTTCTTTTCCACGAGATGCCCGATGATTGATCGTGCTCGATGCGGAAATTGCGCCTCGTAGAGTTTGCGAAAGGATCCCATCTGCGAAACAGTGCCTCGCATCCTTGCTCTTCATTACTTCCTTCAGCGTGAAGAAGTAACGAATAACGAGGCAGCTTCAGCGTAGATATTTAGCTCGGAAATTCACTACTTCGCCGCTCTACTTTGCCTTCTTACCTCGCCACGAAATACGATGATTACTTCTCGGCGAATATTAGCCTGATGCAACTCTGTTATTTTGCATTTAAAGCGAAATATTACGAGTACCATACGACCGAGCGAGATACGATCCACGCGCAGCCACAGTACAATACCTGATATAGCACTCGTTAAAAGTAGGTACTTGCTCGCTTGGATAATACCCGATAACATACAATATCATACAAGAATTAGGCGTTTACTATATTTAATTACACGAGAAGAAGCACGAGTTCGTATCGTACCCGTGGAAATTTTCACCTGAGCACGATCGGACGATGCTCCTTGCAATTCGAACGAAGGGAATCGAGTCTCACGCATGGAATATTTTCTAATGTTTCACTCCCACGCACACGGTACGTGGATCTCTCCGAGGGTAGATTTAATTCGTCACTGTCGCGAACAGACGAGCGGTTCACATCGTTTCGTTCTGAAGCGTCTAAGCGTAGAGTCATCGATGATACCAAAACGAATTTATCCGAATGAAGTGGAAGAGGAACGTTTCACGTCTCGTCCCATTTAATACCATACATCCGTGTATATTAAAATCAAGGGGCGAACGGATCATCACCGGCAAGACTCGTCTGATTGTAAAATATTGGAAATAGCCCCGCTGCCAATATTACGTTCCGTTATGCCTCGTTATCTTCGACCGCGATCCACGAAAATGGATCAATTAGACGGTAGACCTCGTTAGAGGTCAATTATACGTGAATCTCCTGCGAAAAACGTTTTTTACGTGCGTAAGAAAAGTGACAATGGCGCTTTAGCCGTCCAACGTCTCCTCTTTCTCCGAACGTAAATAAGTTTTGTGTCGTAATATTAACGTTATTAGCGCATTGACCCGCATAACGAAGCGACGGCGCACGTGAACGTACCCATTGTATCGGCCGACGTAGAACGCACAATGCCGTCGAGCACCCTAATAAGTTGGCGATATAGTGCGAGTGGCAGGCCACCATATTCGCGCGAGTTCTTAATTACATGTTTCAACACCGAGAGCCATAGTGGGTGATATACGATCCTCCGAGCGGAGAACGGGCAGTGCGTCGTGCGCTAATATCGAAGAAAAATATCGACCGAAGCGGCAATAAAGCACGTCGCTCGTTTCACCTGAAATACTTAATTGCAACAATAATTATTGCTCGCTCGTACGGTATAACGCAGAAGTAAAGTACATAGGCGCGTACCGACGTGTACACACACACACACGTATATATATATATATATATATGTTTCAACTTTAACGGTCGTCGGAAATATCTAGGTGAAATATCGCCTCGAAATATCTGGAAAAAGATTCGGACCTTACGATCCTGTCAGGGCCGAGTAACTCGAGAAGAATCGTGCGCGAGAAAACCGTCGTATTTTCCGCGATGTTAGTAGGGCGCTGGTCGCGTAACTCAAACGCATCTCGTGAAAAAAAAAGAAGGCTCTCCCTCTCTCTCTCTCTCTCTCTCTCTCTCTCTCTCTCACTTTCTCTCTCTCTCTTTATCCCTCGTTAGGGAGGTCCGTATGGAAAACCGTCCTCGCGTTCCAGATCGTTTTACTCGCATTCTGGTATAACTCGGAGCGACTATGTCGAGCATTATGGCGGGGCTAGGAGATAATACGACCGATTGTTTGAATTTTACGAGGGTCATGCGCGCTCGTTTCGCGGCGTGTGTTCCAGCTTGGCTTTCGTAATCGAGAATTCGCTCATGATTGATCGACGTATAACTAGACTCTGTATAGCATTTTTCGTGGCTCGCCAGATGCGGGACTCTCGACTGTCCATTAGCGAGCTTCCCCGTGGATTACAATACAAGGAAAGCGCGATATCGTTCTCGAAACGTTTCTCGAATCACCGAAGGAACTCGGCTGTCTTCCACTTTCACCGTTTCTTTAATCGATCCTCGCGAGATCAATCTCGACGTGGAAAATTTGTTCCTGGCTATTCGCCGACCCGCTATTTCAGAGTTAATTGCAAAAAGATAAACAGTTCCGATCCAGTTCGCAGACGGAGTCGAAAAAGACTCCTCGATTTTCCTTTCTATCGAACGTGATTTAGCGTCCAGTACTCTCGCGTATAATGGAGGTCGAAGGTGGAGAATCGAGACCGAACTGCTATATCGAATACGTTAGGTTGCTACAGGTGGATTGGAGAAATAACAGGCGCTTTCTCCCCGGACCCCGATACGATTACCCCGAGACTAAGTATCGAGCTGTGTCCAAGCTTGTCCTTCTTTGCCAAGATTAACGGTAGTTACGAAGTCACTCGTCAATTCTCCGCGGACGAGAAGATATACGGCCGCTATACGTTTCGTATGAACCCACTGTCAAAATTAACGATCGCAAAGGTCCCCTTTCCTTTTAGCTTTATTTTGCTTTCTCGATAAGATCGTAATTCACGCTAGATACCGTATCCCCGAACTCCGGCTTGTCCGTCGAATGATTTAAACTCTCGCAAACAAGTGAAACTTTTCGTACAAAAAGTCCCTTGCAATATCTATAAAATTCTCGACCAATATTCTTGAGATCTAAATCGGCCCATAAAAAGGATACTAAAATTCCACGTATCGTTATTCCCTCGAGTACTTCTTTGACATTTTTACGGAGTGCGCTAACGTGGACGTTGTTAAGCCGAGCAGCCACGTGGAATCTCGTTTCGTTGGTTTATATCGACAACGAAATTAGCTAGCTCGTCGTACCTCGCGGTGCTCCTAGACGAGAAAGAAGGATGTGCGAGTATAAAGGAAGGAGAAGTCGAGAGGAAGGGGCCGAGAAAGCTCGCTTAACCACGACGCGGCGGTCTTTATTATCGCCGTTAGGAGAGGCAGGCACGAAATTAGAGGACAGTTCGACAGGTCCGCTGCCGGTAGGTACTTAATTAACGCCGAGGCGATCGCCTCTGCCCTTGCGCCGCAGCCTTAATTGATTTACAAACGTCGTTGGCCGCGTGGTCCGCGCCACGTCACGATCGCGATCTCGATCTCCAAGCCGATGGGATCGTGCGCCGACAATTTGTCTTGCTCCTCTCTCGTGCCCGAGAGACGTCTCGCCACCTCATCGAGCTCGTATTAGACTTATACGATGCTACCTCGGTGCAATCCGACGCATGCCATTTTCAACGCCGAATGGCGATACAATTTTTCTCATTTCTTTCCGTGTTCTCCTTTTGTTTTTTCGTTTGTTTGATCGTTCATGCGAGTACGAATTATCGCTTCGACGTAACCCGTGAACGTGCACGTAAAAATTAACAACGATTCGATCCTTCGAAGGAGATAATCGATCCTTGTATCTCTTCTCTTATCTCGGACCAACCGAGTGTAAAATTTAGATAAGCCAGCGATGCGTTCACCCCTCTCTTTCTCTCTCCTCTTTAAAGAGATCGCCGTGTACCGATCTATACGACTCGGTACACCGACAGACCGTCCCGCACGCAGCTCAATTCTACTCTCCATTCGCAACGCTCTCCCTTCTCCCCTTCGCTCCTAATCTCGTGTTGCGAACGTGTAAACGGCGCTACGGTTAAGGGTCAGTTACACAACGAGTGCTACAGTTACACTGGAAATTGACCGTCCGTCTTTATACGCTCCTAACCGTCGGCGACGTTTGCGTGTACGCAACGTGCGATCAGAAAATTAACACGGAGCGCTCGTATCTTCCGAGTCGCGAGGACGCCCACGCGCGAATCCGCGTTAATAATTTTCTCGAAATCGATTAATCACCACCGTCGGACCCTACGCTTTTCCATGTTCTCTCGAACGTTTCCCAAGGTTATTTTCTTATTTGATTAATAAATCTCGTAATAACTTACGAGGACACCAAACTGGCTTGGCATTCGTGGGCATCGTACGGAAGAGACCGCGAACGCATCGACGACACGTGGTGGGCGTCGAGAAGATTCAGTACTCGGCGAAGTCGCGCCAAGCCCAAATGGCATTTCATTCGATTCCTACCGCCAGCGGCAAGCATTAAACTCAACCTGTTCCAGTTTGCTCTTAAGCGCGTTATAACCGAGACACTTCCTCCTGCGTAAAATGAACTTTACGAGGGTGCAGGAACAATGAGATGATACCGCGCCGTACCGCGAATCTCTCAATCGAACTCGACGTTCCAGTCTACGCGAGAGAGATAGGAAAACATGCGAACGGTGGTCTTTCGTTTTATGTCTTCATGTACATACATATATCCTGTCCTTCGCGATACCACAAATATTTCTCGTTAAGGAGGAAATGACTTCCTCGTGCTCTTAATTGAATACGCGAGTATAAATCTTTCGCAAACTCGAAGGGACCTTCCTCCTTCGATGAATTATCTCATTCTACGGCGATCGAGTTTAAATTCTCGAGTGTCAGGAGACGTCGATTCGAATAAATCTCGGAAAAAGAAATAGAAAAGGTATCCTTACGCGTGTCCGTGAACGTTGCGTTCGTTCGTTCGTTCGATCCGTCGATCGACTTTTCAGATAATCCGTAGTCCAAGGTATAATAAGTAAGTACTTGATTTACACGCTGCAGGGATATGAGCTCTCGTGCGAGAATTTTACTCCCTCTCCGCTAACCACTTCCGGCGACTTGCACGAGCGTAATCTCGCGTTAAGAGCTCGAATAAATATGACCCGATTATAATTTGTCGTTTGACGACGCACGATATTTATCGCGCAAGTTATCCTCGTTGATACGAAAACAAACGAAACAAACGCTCGTCTCGAAATAAAGATATCGAAATAACGACTTTCGTTCGGACGCTATGACAACGGTAGAGAAAAAAGAAAGAAAGGCGTGCTTCGTATCGCGTCGATGGCCAGGAGAGGTGAAATTAAATGAAATTTAGAGCGGCATGAAATTTCGCGTTACGAGGTATCGATGGAGATAACGGGACGATAAGACAACCTTGTTTGTTTACGTTCGTATCGATCGTATGTGTAGGCTCGTACGGTAAACTATTAAAATTGCGCGTTACTGCTTTCACCGTCGATCAGCATAGAAAGTGTGCGATCTCGTTGTATTACTTTAAATTATGTGTATATTCAGGACGCGCGACGGTGAACGTTCGAGCGTAACGTATGCTTTCCATGCGTTTTTAGGGCGTATCCGATCGAGTAACGACGCGCTTCCTGCGAACGTCTATCATAATAAACATGCTTATACGTTTAAAATACTTAATTAACGATTAACCACTCTTCTCCTTCCCTTCTTTTACCTTTCTCCTCGTTGCCCGGATAACAGCAAGAAGATACGCTTAGCTTGTTCGTACTTATCGGGCGCACCATCGACGTTTCAAGCTCTCGAAATAGCTTACGCAAACCAGTAAAATTTTTTTACGAACGACGAAAATAAAATACACCGCGCGGAGATACGAAGGGCAAAGAAATCGTTTTCCTGCTCTAGATGGGAATTAAAGAGGCATAAATAACAGGGTATTCGTTAAACAGCGATTTGCCTACGGTATAATTTCGTTCCGTTCTAGGTATCTGTATATCTAAGCTTTATGAAATAATATACCGACAGGTTTTACAATGGTCCGCGAGTGAAGCCTTTTTAAAGGCGACGCCCCCGAACGTATCCAGTTCTCTCTAATGCCGACTGATAAAGTCGCGGAGATACAACAACGCCGATAGATTTACGTACAGCGCACAGCGGTCTATACCTAAACGAGAAGGAGATTGGATTTTTCAATTTTGACGGGCCGCGAGTCGCACGAACTCGAGGAAACGGATCATTTTTCGAATTCACTTAGCCGTGAAACCTCGGCTCTCGGTTATCCACGTACAGACACGAGCGACGTATTATACTGCCATCGCGTTTCTCCTCCATCGCTATTGTTGCCACTATTCTCCTTGTTCTCATTGCTGCTGGATATTAGCTGCGCAAAGATAAATCAGTTACAATTCTCGTTATAATTATCGCACTGGGCCTGATAGTTTATACCCTGAGATTTTTCAGGCTGCTCCTTTCGAGGACACCACGGCCGTAACTACCTTGAACGAGTTAACGCGCGAAAGGACTTTCTTTGTTCCGTCGGCGTTTTTTATCTTCCGAGAGAGCTTTCGATCGAGCTGAAGTCTATTAAACGCCGTAGTTACGATCTCTCGCGTCGTTAGAGTATCGACTGTCGCACAGGCAGTATTCATAAATTCTCCCTACTCGTCGTCTTTCCATCGAGCCTTGTCAAGATCATCTTTCCGCTTGCTTTCGAGCATTTCGATCGTCACGAATAATGGTATCGTACGTAACGCCATTTATAGCTAATTAATTTTTCGCATCAGCTCTTTTACGAGTGCGAACGTATCATTAAAACGTTTCAAGATTTATGAATCCGATATTCTAATCTAATTACATTTTCGAAGCTATAGGAAATAATTTATGCGCGGATATATTCGAACTCGATACAAGAAATTTCGCTCGATGCGAGAAATTCACGGGAGGGTATTGAGGTAAAATCTATTGCCGAGAATATTCATAATTTCGCGAGCCTCGGAAAAATCGGCAGGAGCGTTGCTCGTCGACGACAAAAACCCACGTAATGTTCGGGTGGCGGTGGTGGTTCGTGTTCGATGTATAACGAACGAACGTCGATACGATATAAATTTAATTACCAGAGCGTTCATGCTCGAGGGAGCAGACCCCGGTGGCCCGAGCCAAACAATCACTTTACGTGAAAGTATGAAAATAATTCCAGGACGAAGGAAGCGGACAGTAGGTGGGTCCGCTCAACTATGGACGCCGTGGTATACGTGCGTATAGCCGTGTATCTAGCGATCGTTGGGTGCACCGATCATTAGGCTGCCGCGCTGATCAGTGGACTCATGGGCGGCGACTACGGTGAACCTCGAGCTACTTTCGAACATCGTAAATTCGCCATCCGTCGTTTAATATGCCGAAGATCGAACGGCGAAACGCGTGTAGATATTAGCCAGACGTTAGCCTAGCTTTCTAGGGAAAATTTATGAAAAGCGAATTGATAATCCTTTCGAGAAACGATATTTACGAGAATGATTTACGAGATACCCGCAATTCTGACGTTCCATTACGAAGCGAGCTCGTAAAGCTACGAGAAAGACATACGATGCCAAGTAATCTATCATAGAATCATTGTGACGTTCGTAATACGATAATGACTGTGTCACGAACTCATTGAACATACCTCTACGATCGTTTTTATTAGTTCGTTCAGAAATCATTTAGAAACTCGACCGATTCCAAGTATCGAAATCTCGTGTCCTCCGCCCATGGATGAGTACTCGCGTACTTACGTACGTGCGATCCACGTGCACGACTCTATAGCTGCACGGTTCAGGATGTCGTCTCGAATGCTCAGGTGCCTCACCTAATCCAAATTCCTCGTCTGCAATCTTCCAGATCCAATCGAGCGCCCGTCGATTATTGCTTATTGTCTTATTAAATAAATTATTGTACCGAACGACGAGACCTACGAGTCGCGCGAATGTCATTTTAAATAATTGCTCCGTGCTCGTTAGCTCCGCCGGTGCTGCGCGCGATGAAAATTAAGAAAAATTATCGACGAACCTCCAGGAATTTCATAACTTTCTATTACACCTATGAGCGCGCGCTTTATATTCCCGTGCATCGGGTACATCCTTTTGCTCGTTCGTAATCTTCGGTATGGGACAAGGCGCAATGATTTACAGCTGCATTAATAGCGATATTTCACGCTCTTGGTTGATAACCCTCGCACGAGCTAACGATTGCCCGTTAACGGTCATCGTGCTAATTAATCGCACTTCGATTTCCGTCCATTGATTTTTATCGATTCCCTCTCCCTTCTCGTAATTACAATTTTTATAAAAGCTACGTCGTCGTATGTCATACGCGCGCAACGAAGCGATCGATTCCGATTCCGAGGAGAGCGCCATAGCTTTCGCGAAAAATTATTTAAAAGAACGATCGATAACGTTCGATGCACTCGCAATCGAAATTAGCGCTCGAAACGACGATACTTTTTGCTCTTCTAAAATCTAATCGAGTCGCGTAATGCTAGTAGCTCTCGAGGAATAGTGTGGGTGAAACACGAGGATTTCCTATATCGTAGTTATCTTTGCCGGTTAATTGCGAGCGTTGAATCCAGTTTGTGATTTACGAGAACGTCCACCCCGATATCATTTCGTCCCTTTCGCACTAAACCCATCCGAGATTATCGATTCTTCTCGCAGAACCAGTTAGTTAACGTCCCTCCAACGTTTCTTCCGAGTTAATACGCAATAACGCGAGCGATTATATCGTACGAGGTTGATACAAGGTGAATGTTTAATCCCCTTAATACGACGTGAAAGTAAATATTGAATATATAATCTGTACGAGAGCGAAACAACAAAGAAATTTCTTGAAAAAAGGATATTATTATGAGTAATAAATGTCGAAGCAATCAACGCGATCCTTCCAAGTACCCTTACCTACGTATTACGCGTAATGTTATTAAACCGAGTGAAATATCGTACGGAACGGATACGACGAAAATTTCGAAAGAAATAAGAGGCGTAATAAGCGGATCGATCCGACGATACCGAAGCACCGTGTACCGAATTTAATTCGAGTCGACCTATCGAACGTCTATCGTTTCTCCGATCGTAAGAGCCCGAGCGAAGAAACATTCGACTCTGTAATCGGCCATTTATTTCATCGAACGGTCTCATTATGCACTGCCTATGCTCCCCGGCGCGAATAGTATGCAAGAACACAGAGCTCTTTGATTCTCGAAAGTCCCTCGCATTATCGGCGGCCCCGAAAACCACCTGAAAGGACCCATTTCGCTCGACGGGGGTCCTACGGTAATGCGCGATCGTCTTAACGGACGCACGAATACGCGCGCTCGTAATACCGTAGAAACGATGCGTTCGTTAATATACTGCCTCGTGAAATGTGATCATAATTACCGATTCGACCCATTTTATCTCGTGTGCCTCCTCGAGCCGACGAGGTACGACGAATATGTTCGTTCGAAACGCGCTAAAATACTCTAATAAGACGTCATATTTCATGCTACGTCCTACTAATAAGCTGGCACGCGCCGACGGCGATGATCTACGATTTCTACATTCGTTACAGTACGAACAAAAGTTCGCTCGTTAGAGAATTCGACCTGGTGACGATTAAACCGCGGGTGGGCTCGTGTTTCCTATCGTCGCTCGCACGAACCTAAATAACGACTATTATTATCCGTACCAACGATACCTCGCTTCTCCGGCGAAGAAGGGATAAACGTGCGAGTTCGCGAACGAGGTGATTTTCTTCATGAAACTCGTACACGCATTTAGGTTCCCTTTCCTGCGTTAATTCGCTATTGGAATTTCGAAGAAAGACGATTTATCGTGGGTGTTTGAAAAGGCTACCGTAGAGATTCGAGCAAGCGAATCAAGAATATGACCTGGGTGCGCACGAAATGGAGCGTTAAAGGTTCACCCGAGGCATTATGCTTAATAAGATATTTTTCCGCGTATTCCATATTCGCGAGACTTTAATGCATTGTACCGGAATCGGCGTTTCGTTGCTGATACGTAATCCGTATGTCGTGTCGTAAGAGATAGAGAATAATGGTCCCTATCTGGCAGCAGCGCAAGTACTTTAATATGACGAGAAAATATAAGGTTGCTGCTCTCGATATGATACCGCACGCTGAGTAACGATGCAATTTTTCCACATCGCGTTCTACACGTCGCCTTCTACACCGGCCGCCATCGCCGTCGTACGCGCGCCTTCGACCTCTAATGCGTGCCACAGCAAAGTTGGTAAAGATAAATCGTAATTTTATTCATCGTACCCCGCTATTCTTTTACTTTCACACCCGGCTCTCGTTACCGTCTACACATGCGTACGATCGTTCTGCCGACGAACAAGAAAAAAATCGAAGAAACTACCTGTACGCGTTATGAATTAAGTGCGAATATTTATCCTGTCGATAATTTAACACTCGAAAATATCGAAGCTGCGGGATTTAAAAAGCCGCTCAAGACCCATGGATTACGTTAGCTCAACTTCTTTATTAACGTTAACGAAAAGAAACGAGCTAAAAGCGAGATCTCTCCTATATCGTCTATATACATTTACGTCCACACTTTTGCTCGCGCTTTCCACGCGAGGCAACACGTGCTCGCGTGCGATACGCATGGCATCGGTGTTGTAGAATGAAATGAAGGATAATGGTAATTCCGGCTGCGATACAGGTGCCTTAGCACGACACTAAAACGTATGCTCGCCGACGTGCAATGCTATCGCGTGCTCGCGTATTCTTATGAATTTTCATTCTTTCTCATTCCAACCTGCTCGACGTTTCGTGATCGTCGTCGTCGTCGTCGTCGTCGTCGTCGTCGTCATACGACGGTTGCGCAACTACCGTTATTTTTCACAGAAATCTTCAACAACTAAACTTTTATGCGCCGTTTTCTACGTCGGAGCGCGATTTAACTTGCCACCGTAGCTGGCATTTTAATACGATTATAGAAACGTAAACCGTTCGACACTCGATATTCTGCGACGCGAATATCGTAATCGTTTTTTCGGCTACCGCTAGAAGCCGTATAGATAAGTTGCGTGAGTTGTATTCATTGCTCTGTCACCGTACGATAGAGACATTATTCTATTTACTATTATGATACACGGAACGAGCCCAGCTTCTTTCCTCGTTTTTTCATCCTTTTTCTCGCTTTTCCTTTTTGCCCGAAAGAAGGAGAAAGAGAGAGAGAGAGAGAGAGAGAGAGAGCGAACTTAAGCACGGTACGATAAAATTCATAGTTTTCGTTAGGCGAAGCGTAACTCGTAGACACCGTGTGTCGTAAGAGGTGAATAATAACGATCGTGATATCAGGTGAGGTCGGTGTTCTCGACTCGATACCGCATGCTGAGAAATCACGCTGACTTTTGCGCCCGACACGTACCTATACGTATGTAGATACATACGTACGTACGTACATATGTAACCGCCGCGAGTCTCTTATCTACTAGGAGTTTTCAATCAAATTTCGTTGCTATAATATTATGTCGGTCCTTCGAAGAAACTCCATTTTTTGCTCCGTCCTTAAATTCTATCGAAACGTATAAAAAGTCGAAAAGGTCGAAAGGATACGTTTATCACCGAAAATATATATATGTAATACCGTGTATATGTATATATAATACGATTCAGATTCGAGACCTGTACAACTATGTATTCGAAAAGATAGATAGACGAGAGATAGGCGCGATTTGTCCTACATCCTGTCGAGTGGATCGAATGAAATCGAGCAACGCTCTCGGCTCGTAAGAATCACTCCGTATAACGACGGAATAATATTAACTGGTTGGGGTTCGCCGATCCGGAGAGAAATATACTGCGTCGGAGTTGATAAAATTGTCGATTTTTCTCGCGGGAGTTTAACAAGCTAACGAGCAAACGACGACAACGAGGAGAAGGACTTCGTAGTGGTGTTGCGTGGTGGCCGATCGATAGAAACGAAACGTCGTTTCCTGGCCCGTGTTTCAGGTCGACTTTTTTTTTCTTCCTCTTAATATCGCAAAGGTCTCTGAAAGCGCGACCGGAGCACAACCACCACCAGAGAGCGTACCTCGTCCCTCGGTTCGATTCGTGGAATATCGCCCAGCGATTAGTCGTACGAGCACGGAGCACCCATAAATCCTTCCCGCGGAGCACGACGCAATGCGTTTACGCAACAGAGTGCACCGAGTACACTCGGGAATAAAAAGGCACATACACACGTGCATACACGAAAACAGTACTACGTGTCGGCGATACGAACTCGCACGCACTAAAACACCCTGCTCGACAAATCGGTCGATAATACGATTAGAATGATAATTAATCTGTGCCGCGATTTCGATCGGGACACCGACCCACGTTCTCCCTCCCTACTCGGTAATTGTCCTCGGAGAGAATGCTTTCGTCGATTCGTCGAGAGGAAGTGTCGAAATCGCGATGATTCGTCGTATTTCGCGTCGAGAAATGATTCGAACGGATGAAAAAGGTTCCTACATCTTTATCGGCTAAATGTGTTCGGATAATCAAAAAAAAGGAAGAAAAAAGAAAGAAAAAAAAGGAAAAAGAAGAAAGAAATATAGAGATCAATAACGATCGCGTATCGTGATCAACGAGAGCAATATATTGATTCTTTAAAATCAAATCGCCGACTGGCCAAGAGAAATAAAGCGAGATAAAAGGTATAGGTTTGTCATCGATGTTATCGCAGATCCGTTTGCTCCAAAAGCAATATTTTTGAATGGCCGTGCAATGACATTTGTGCGCACCACTTAAGTGATACGACGAGGCAATTCTACAAAGCGACTTTCTATCGTAATTGATTTGTCATGGTCCGGCCGAGTATTGGTTAAAGTTAATCGACGATGAAAAGACCGTAGTCCCTGCCAGCATTCACCACCGGACACGGTTCTCTCTCTCTCTCTCTCTCTCTCTCTCTCTCTCTCTCTTTCTCTCTCACACTCACGCTCAGAGACACGATATTTTCATTCCTTACGCGAAACAGTTCCAACGTTGCTCGGATGTACGAGCTCGGATCGTGACGGTGCTTTCGACGTATTATTGCCCGTGTTTCGCAAAAGATCGATCGGTACAGCGCGTGTGGGTTAATCTGAGGAACCCGTTTTGCCAGAAGGCGATATTTTCCGCCTCCGCGTGGCGCCTCCCTCTCCCTCTCTCTCCTTCCTCGTTCAATCTCCCCTCCTCGTGCCGATCCTTTTCCTCTCTTCCTCTCTCTTTTATACCATTCTCACTGTAAAATCGACCGAAGCGTCGTTACTGCGAAATTAATTAAACGCCTCGAGTTAATGGTCCTACAAAAAGCTCATAATCCATCGCGGATAAGCATCGCTGTGAAACGACACGCATTCTGCGCTATATCGTTTTGAGCAACGCACCGGTTCACCTTTTGATCCGTATTAAACTCCACGAAAGAGAGAGAGAGAGAGAGAAGGAGAGAGGGAAAGAGAGAGATTCGAGCTCGATGTTGCGTAGACATGATACATAGAGGTACATACAGGATTCTTACCTATATCGGATGTAATTCGCGCCAATATGAGAAAAGGCGCGTTCTCGCGAGAGAATTACACGCGACCCTAGATCGCTCGCGATCTTTCTCGCCATTAAATCCACTTACGCTGGGAAAGAAAGAAAGAAAAAAAAAACGCTAGTATTATCGCGTCGATATAATTAAGTTGTTAGACTTATGCGCGGCGGAATAGTGCAAGAGAGCTCGAGATCGTATCGGGGATGGAATTTCTCGAATGGGTAGACGTAAGTAAGACGCGGAAGAAAAGTCATGAAAGTCGCGTGTTACTCGCAAAGTTCGGTTTATAAAATCGATGAAAAGGAAAAAGAAGAAGAAGAAAAAGAATAAGAGACACGGAGAAAGATATTTGTAGAGCGGTGAAAATCGATCGTGGGTGCACCTTCGAACGCGTTTCTCGATGTTATTCGTACCTGTCGATATCGACCGATATCGACGCACCGTCTCGCACTTTTCAGAGCGCATAAAGCCGGTCGTTACGAAGTCGTAAGAACGTTCGTGCCACTCCGGTGCACGAATGATAAAAGCAAAGATCTAGATTTGGAAAGATCGTGGAGTATCGCACAATGAGAACCTTCGGGCCTCTTTCCACCTATTCGCGCTTGCTTTTGGGACAAGAGCGTTTACCTCTTTGCTCTCGATTTTACGCCACGTACTCCAAACGTCGATGCTTGTTCCAAACGTCTCGTTATACCTTTTTCTTGAAAATACACAAATGCGACACATCGCCGAATCTACCGTACTACTGGAAAGCCGAGCGAAGAAACTGCGATACGCAATGACGTAAGATACGAATATTATAGATGCGTTAGCTCAAGACGTGCGGGATTATGGAACACACCGGACGCGTGCTGCGCCACGCTGGAAGATACAATACGTCTTTGATACGAAGCAAGACACGTTATTTGTCACGGAAGGTCTTGTCAACGGTATCACGACGATCGCGACACTTGCACGGCTTGACGTGCAAACGTATTTCTTGTAATCTACGCCCTGAGACATCGAGCAAAGTTACGCTACCATGAATCACTATGTGACATTTAATCGCGTAACTGACTTCCTCGAAGGAACAATGATCTTTCGTTCGACGTTAGGAAAGACGACGATCTCGCCGAGGAATTCCTCCGTCTCGTCTCGTCTCGTCTCGTCTCTCGTCGAGCAACGAGGATAATTAGGGGTTATGTCGTCGCGATAACAATGCCATTCGTCGTACATTGTTTCGAATTGAATCTATTAAGCACGAACGATACTGGAAAGCTCGTTTACAAAAGAGAAGGATTGACACAAAGTATATTTTAGATTGCAAAGAATGAAATAATCGATGGAGAACGAAGATCCAGTTTGAAACGCGAAGCGCAAGCCGGAGTTAACTTATCGAATCCGTCTCGAATGACAAGCTCCGAGGCATAGATAACGCCCACGAATCGCGTGGTCGCATCCAACCGAGTCGAATGATAGACGCTGACGGGGATTCCTGATGAAATTGATGATGCCGGAAGGACGTCGCCTGCTTATCCGTGTAAGCTTTATTTATCGATGCGCTCGCATCGCCGATCGGCGATCGAGCGTTATCTCGCAACGACGATCAAAATCGCGAACCGAATGGAATAAATTCGAATCGCCTCTCCTAATCTTCGAGCAAGATTTAACGCGACTCGTACGTTCGTTATCGCGTTACCTTTATCTACTTTACCTGTATCTCTTTTAATTTAGTCAACAAAAGTATTTACCAGAAAAATCTCCCGCGATAAGGACAAATAGAAAACGGTTGGTGCTTACTCATCCGATTTCGAGTCAACGGCCACTAATGCGATAAACGAAATAAAGAGACGACATAGAAAAGGCGTTTTGTAATATAATCTTTCGCTACGAGCACGATACAAATGGTTCGGAATCTCGAGGAACTTTCACTAACCTGGAAGATTATGGCGCAGGAAAAGCATCTTCGTACGGGATACTAATCCTTGATGACGCTTTAAGGTCGACAGGGCAATTTCATGCGATCAGCGTAATTTATTCGTCCGATTTTGTCCGGCTATCCGACGACGAGATTTGCGATCCGGTCGTATCGCCATGTTTTACGTACGAGCACGACGGACTCGTGCCTAATGCCACCGGACCGTACGTTTCCGTACGCTCGTTGAAATCTCTTGTGTTTACTTCCTACGTCTATACGGGAGACATTTTTCTACCTTCCTCCGTAAGATCTTGTACGACGCGCTCGTGCGGAACGACCGCTGAAACACCAACGGAGAACGCGGGATTACGATCGTTTGCCTTTACAAACTACACTTGATACTTTGTCGCCATTGAATCTCCTCTTTAAGAAATGAAATATTTATACCGGAGGAGAATTACATTGGAGGTAATGCTAAAGGCGAAAGAATGGGGGAAAAAATGTATGCATGTAGGTAGATTTTAACGGTCGAAATAATCTAGACAAACTTTGATATCGAAACGTTCTTGAGCACGTTCACGGGCTAAAAGCATCATTCAACGATCGTCCCTTTCCCTCGCGATGGAACTATTTGACGATTGTGTTCCTTTCAGACAGGACCTATCCCCGGCACGAAGGAGGAACGAAACTACGAGAGAATCGGGTTAAACAAACGTTGTACAGGACATAATGGCGCCCTAATGACTTGATAAGCACTCTCCGGTACTACGTTGCAATAATCCTGTTACGCCGAGGCCTGATCCGTGCCCGGCAATCCTCCAGGAACGAAGAGGCAAAGTATTTCGAGTAAGCGAGGCAGCCCGAGCGAGCTTAAGTGGTAAGTTCAACGGTAACCGAGCTGCCGGAGAGTCTCTACCACGCCTCCTACTGAAAATTAGATTGCTAGCGATACCAATTACCCGCAATGGTAATTAGTTTCTAGTGGTGCCGATTGCGAAAGTAACAGGTCAACGAAGTTAGATTCGTTCGATACTTTTGTATTAATTTTGTAAAATAAAAGTCTGCCAAAGAATGGAAAGAAAAAAAATACTATACGATTAATTTTTTTCTCTAATCAATTTTTTTTCTTTTCTTTTCAATTAAATTACCTCGTTCTCCAACCTCAACCACGTTGCGATAATATCAAAATAAAATTTCGATCCTACTTCTTTGGCTCAAGATGAAACTTCCAGTAATCCTGGTAGCTAAGACTCAAAGGTCAATTCATCGTTGGTGGGTGCTACATAGATTACGGTAAAGTAACACGATGTACCACGCGGAAGAGAAATAAACACGCTTCTAACGTACGAGAGGTCAGTGCGTCCGAAAGGTACGGCTACCTCTCTCTCTCTCTCTCATCATGGTAGCCGAATACTCGCACACGTATAATTAAATAATTCAATAAACACCGGAGCAGTGACAGTATTACCCTCTATACGAGTATATTCCAACCTGTCATTACACGGACGATTATGTCGTTAGAGCTTGGCGGATTTTAACGTGCAATTAGAAGAAACCTCGACGACGAAGACGACGATGTTGCACGAACGACGAAATATAGAAACACATCCATAAAGGGATTTACGTGGAATGAGTTAACGGTATTTCATCGAATGCCGGCCAACTTATGAAAATCGCCAAAGGTCAAAGAAATTGGACATAAAAAGTGTCATTATAAAACTTTATGTCGATTTAGCGCGTGCCGCGACGTTATGATGTAAACATTGTTATGTTAAAGATTATATGCGCCGTTTTGGCTTGTCAATGCAATCTCATCGAGAATTTTACGAGCCAAGAAGGAGCAAGCTGTGAATATTCCAAGGTAAAAGAAAAAATTATGCGCCGATCGTAAAGCGATCGGTTTTCTTCTCGACTAGGCCGAGCCCACTCGACCCATACGTAAACGATTGAGTCGTAAAAATCAAAAGGAAATCATGGGGTTTGTGTAAAAAGGAGTACTCTCGCGGGAAACGACGCCAGGTGTCGACGAGATGGTGCTATCTTTCGGTGGTATCCTTGCAATTTCGAAGAATACGCGAAGACGTCGTTCACCTTGCCGCGAGGAACGAAATCTTTAAATCCTTGTATTTCCAGTCTACGCGTCTCACGTATGCGAGGCCTCTTTCAAGGCTAACCGATGTAACGTGACCGTCTAGTAACGGAGAAGAAAAAAACACGACCAAGACGAATAAAATATCATCCCGTGATGATCTTGAATAATGAGATATTTCGCTTTATGTTAATACGGATGATAGATTTTCTCCTTCCGGCTAAAAAGATTTCGATGTTTTCTCGAAGGAAGTTGCAGAAGGATTAGCAATCTCCGCGGTGTCGATGAGATAAAAATGATGAGTAGCGGACGAAACGGTTCTCTCCGTATCCGCCTCCTCCTATTCTCGACTCGTACGGTCTCCTACGAGTATGGTTGCCGAAGTTGGCACCTGCAAAGCGGCGTTAATCGCTTCGTAGCTCGTAAAGGAACCGATCCGATAGATAAGAGAAGCAAGAGAGAACTTCTCGTGGCTCGCTCGCCGCCCGTACATACATACATACGTACAAACACAAGCGGAATCGTCGGTGATTTATCTCAACGTGCGAGTGAAATCGTTCCGGCGGGGGTTTCGTCACTTTCGCGGCGCAGAGTGAAACGAGACGGTGGGTTCGTTCCGTCCTCGCGATGGAAACCATGCATCTCTCTCTCTCTCTCTCTCTCTCTCTCTCTCTCTCTCTCTCTCTCTCTGCGAAGAGCAGAAGACAGAGAGAAGGAAGAAACAAGGCAGCAAATAATAATTAATACTTTCGTCGTCGATCGTTATCGCGGCGTACGTAGGTATGATTCTTGCTCTGCCCGCGAGTTGATCGACAGCCGAAGAGCTTAAAACCGGGATGATCGTTCGTAGATCTTCGGTCACTCGGTGTGATCCGGTGATTTATCGTGCCACCGCCCGCCATCTATCATGCCTGATAGCGCCGATAGTCGAGACTCTAGCCGAGACTCTAGTCAGCTCGTGCAGAGCTGGCCTCTCTTGTCCATTGGCGTCGAATACTTGGGAATCTTTGCTGATGTTTGCCTAAAAAAAAAGAAAAGAAAAGAAAAGAAATAAAAAAGACATTGCCAAAAAATTAAATTCGGGTTCGCATAGTTTAACGTATGAAAAATTTTTTCGTTCGAACGATCAAAGCGCGTATATACGAAATTACCCGTTTGCCGTTTGATCCATCGATCCTTTGTAAATCGTTCCTCGGCTACAAAAACGATAAATACGCGAACTATCCTGTCGTTGAATACTCCTTTTTTCGAGTTCATTAAAAATCGATTTGACGATAGCAAGATTTCGCGTTTAATTTAAACGTGGAAAATGATCTGTCGCCGCCAATGAATTCGCCTAGTACGGTGCTCAACTCCGACCAGTGGTATGCTCTCATTACCACTCACGCTGGTAATCGCGAGCCCATAACGCGCCAAGGTTAAGGACTCTAGGGCATTGCGGGACCGAACGAAAGATACACGTTTGCGATACGCGACTTATTACTTCCTATATGATATTATAATGTGTCCCGTCGTCTCGTCGAGTCTCGTCTTGGCTCCCAACGTGCCGTGCCATTTACTATTTTACCAGCGTTGCCTGGAATATTTCGATTCAAACCTCGATAATATAATATTCGTTCGATCTTAACGTATCGTGTTCTAAATTCCAGAAGAAGCAGCTTCTCGAGACAATAAAGATATCTTTCGAATGTTTCTCGATTCTAAAGAATTTCCGAACCTTTCACCGTTTCATAAGAACCCCCACCTAGCAACCGAATCGAATAATTTTCATCCTAGATACTTGGACTTATTCGATGTTTGCCGAGTAATTCTTACAAAACACGTATCCTATAATATCTATAGGTACCCTCGATTTACAACATATCGAACTAATGATAACTTCTGTTCGTGCTCGCGCGCACGGAGGAGACAAAGTCGGAGCGATGTTATCTTACATAGAACGACTAGGCAGATCCCGAGGTACGACCTACGCTTTCTCTCGACGCAGAGAGCTGCCGCCGCCGGCTTTGCTCATTGAACGAAAGAAGGAGAGAGAGAGAGAGAGCGCGAGAAAGAGAGAGAGGGAGAGAAAGAGAGATAGAGAAAGATTGCCTACGAGCATCGCAGCGGGCACAAGCGCGCACCGCCGGCGGTTTTATTGTCTTAAAGGCGTTTCTCGCCGTCTGGGCGGCCAACTTTTGTCCCGGTATATATCATCGTTCGCGAGTTACCTTTGCAAAGCGCCGGTGACCCTCTCGAGTTCTCTCTCTCTCTCTCATTATATGTCTCTCTCGTCGACGCACGAGAACGCATGCGAGGGGGTTGGTAGGCGCCACACATCGAGGATCGAACTTTTCTCACGAGACGCGGGTCGATACGATCGATGACTTTCTCGATCACACCTGCGACCCGGCAAGTTATGCGAAACGCATAGCGCGACTACGACGAAGAGAGTCCTGCGAACGCCAAGGAACGATCTACGAGTTTATGCTACGTTTGTTGCTCTTTGAAGAATTTCTTCGTAGCTCGGTGAAATGACATCGACGCTCCTATGAGTTATTAGATTATACGGAGTCTGGCATAGGTTGCCTCTACGTTTTAACGACGGAACTTAGAGGTAGAAGATAGTTGAGATCAATTTACGCGTCGTAATAATCGCAAATCGATTTGCATGGCGAACGAATAGCGAAATTTAACGCTTCCGTTATTTTGAATTCTCAAGAGACAACGTGTACCGAAGAACCGTTAAGGCGGCACGCGTTTACATTCGCCACGCTTTAATTTATCACAGCGCTTTATTACTATCGTTTAAAGATCGAGACGCCCAGAGAATGCTCGGCGAGAATTCTTTGAGGATTCTCCGTCGAATCGAGCCGAGACGAGATAGATCGAGGGTAGATCGGGACGGTGAGAGCTCCAACCATAACTTAATCGCCGCGAGTCGCCTACACGTGGCTATAGGACGGCTGAGCCGCGGATCGTTTATTTCGCGTTATATCCTCGAGAACGCAACGCACCGCCGATGTAGCGTGTATTACGAGAATGGCTCGTTTATTCAAAGACTCGGCTTTCCCTCGGCCGATTTATCGGCTCGCGCCAGATAAGATGAGCCTGGGAACGTTACCGATGCGATACTTCGATTCGACTCGTCGCGATACATAGAAACGCATAGGTGTCGTTAAAAAGAAAGAGAAAAACATATCTTCGATATGTTCGAGCGATAACGACTCGCGTATCGTTTATTAGCGTCGAAAAAAAAGTGCCAGGGTTGCGTCAGGACATCGTCGACCCGACGCTCGACGGCGAGCCGGAAGGAAAGCGGGCTCTTTCGAAAGGTGGATCGCGTGCGATGCCGCAAGGACTGTCGCGTATTATGCGACATCGCATACAGATTGTTTCGAGCCCACGCGAAAACCGAGAATAATAACGCGACGACGTATGCGCGTCTCTCGCTTCTCTCTCTCTCTCTCTTCCACGTCGGATATTGTGACGTTTTATTCGTTCGATATACCGGCCAAGGCCTGCTTATCGCACGAAAGATCGAACGATTCACGATTGCTTCGTGTTCGGCCTTAAATCGCGTTTTCCAACCTTCTATTTCTTCGTTACGCGCTCGATATTTATCGATATTGATACTAAATATCGAAATAATGGCGGTCGACGTCGGGCTCGCGCAGTACCGCGCAGACCTCGCACCTGCGACGACGTCTTACGCAATGACCCCAATGGTGACTGGACGAAAGGTCGACCCGCGAAAGCACGCACTCCTTTCGAGGATCGAGAAACAAGAATCTAGTTATCACGAGCTGGTTCTGATTCAACCGAGTTTATGCAAACTAACGCGAGCACTGTCTGCTCTGGGGTCTACGGAGAAAGGATAAAGGTGAAATGTTCCGTTGTCGTCGCGCGGGCACAATTAAAGAGCCAGGGAACGTACCGAGACTCGTGATCCGAGATAAAATTATTTCGACTCTAAAAGCTTACGTCCGCCAATTAAAGCCGACGAAAGCGTGAAAGCGTAAGTAGCACCGGAGGATAACGAGGCCGGTGTAAATCACGAGACGGAACAAAATTGAGCTACCCAATAGATAATCATCGGAGTAGAGGGAACGAATGTAGGTAAATATATATAACGATCTGACGCGAATAAAGAAATGAGATAAACGTAAAAAGTTGATCCTCTCTCTCTCCCGCTGCTTCTCTTCCTTCCTCCGTCCTTCTCTTAAAGCAAGCGATATCGCTTTTTCTTGCGGCGCGATGCGAAAAGGAGATTTCGTCCGTGGGCCCCGTAATGCGGTAGCTCGGTTCATGCCACGCCGTCGAGACGTAATTGCGTGTTTGCCGAGAGCCGAGCGAAGGTAAGGCGAGCCAAGCCGGTGTTATTAGTTTCGCCTTCGCCGCGCACGCAATCCTCCTCTCCGGGCACTCTGCGCTCCGAGGAAGAGAGACGGTGAGATAGCTCGATCGACTCGCGGACAATAAGAAACCGTGAGAGGGTGGAGCTGACAAGGAGTGAGCTACCAGCCGGTTAACCGCTCGGATAAAGCGCCTTTCGCCTTTTTCTGCCGAGCCTCCTTCGCTAACTCGTCCATACATCGCACTTCTCCTCGTCTCCCTCGTCCCGTCTCTGCGCACGAGATTTCAGATAACTTCTACGACGTCAAGTTCACGCGACGAACGAGCCAATTTTGCGATCTATTCATACGTATCGATTCTTCGCGGGATCCTTAGAATCGTCGAATCGTTAATTCTCGAATCTGTTCGAACGCAGATTCGGCCCCCTTCCGCGAAAGATCGTTCCTATGTCGAGGACGAAGAATCGCGCGTTCGCGGATCGATAGAAGGTAGTAGGAAAAATAAATCAAGATCGTTAATAAGGCCAACACCTTTCGCGACTCGACCCACGTCTTCATTAAGGGACCGCGCAGTCCATTAGTTTTCCGTGCGCGAGCCGCTCGTCGCTGGGGATGATATTTAATTAACGGTCGAATAATTGGAAATATTCTCGATCGGCGGGAAGACTCCGCGGGTGTGCGTCCGGTCCACGTTGGCGTAATTAAAACTGTGGGATCGTTACGCCTGCGTTTTCCCTTTCGCCGGATACGCACGTGCGCTTTCGAACGTACACGCCGGTTCCTTTTTCGTACTAGGTAGAAATCGATGACGATGACTCTTCCATCGATTATCTCTTTCTTTATTTCTACCTTTCTCTGCGTGGGACCAGCGCAGGTGCATCTTCTCCTCTCTTCATCGTCGCGTGAGTAGTCACAGACTCGTGCTAGCTTTCGTGCCAGCTTCCTTCTACGACGCAAAGATATTCCATATGAAATACAATCGATGTGCGAGAGTAGGCAGGTAAACTCACGGAACGTCGAACGGCGAGCTTCGATGGTTGGATTTTATTATCGACGGTACGATAATCCTAAAATGTTATCGCGATCGTCGATAATTTATCCATTTGATGTCCTTGCGTCCGTCGAACGATATATCTGACGTAGGATACGTCCGAGTAATCGAAGCCGGATTTTCAAACTTCGAGTTGATTGGTAAATCGAAAACATTAAGACTCTTAATCGAATTTATAAAGCAGCGTTCGTAAGCGCGGCACGAAGGATTCGAAGAGAATTCACCCACGATCAACGAGCATACACCAGGGTCGAGAGACTTTCTCTCGTTGAAGGCTCGTTAAGGAACACGATAGGAGCACGAAAAAACAGGCTCGCGGCGTTTTTCGGGAAGGAAGCAATGGACGAGCGTTCCTCGTAGTCGGCCCCTTCGCCAAAAGAGGAAGAGAAGAGAGGAGGAGAAGAAAGAAGAAAGAAGAAAGAAGAAAGAAGAAAAGAAGAAGAAGAAGAAGAAGAAGAAGAAGAAGCGGTTAAAATCCCGGACGATTCAGGCACTTCCTCCGGCAGACGCCTTTTAACCACCAGCCGAGTTAATAATTATCGCTCTTGGGTACACCGTAGTTGGGATTCTCTCTCTAAGGGGTTGCCAACGCGAGTGGCCAACGCGAGTGGTCAACGCGAGAGGCCGCGTTTCGAGCTATCTGTGCATCTGTCTCGTAAATGGGCTCAGGATTTATGGTCGGTCCAACACGCGCCGAAAATCGTTGTTCGTTTGCCTCCACTACTCCACGAAGATATTTATACGCGCGACCTTGGCAGTCTCTCCACACCCTGTCATTACCCACGCATATGCTGCCGAGGCTCCTGAATGAGAAGAAGAGAGAGAAAGAAACTCCTTTTTTCGTCGACTCTTTTCTCTCCGACGTGCATCGCGTGGCATCCATCTTGATGATCTACTTTCCTTTCGTACGTCTTATCTCGGAACCACGATCCTTCTCGGTGGTCCATCGAACGATCTCCGTTCACTTTGCAACAAACTGCTCCGCGTTGACGTAGTAGGTTCCATCGCTCGGCGAAGCGGCTATCACGATACTCGAGTTAATTATGTCACGATACAATGACTGTTCTAGCTCCTCGATGGTAGAAAGTGGAGAATGATGGATGCGTTGTTGAAAAAAATCCTCAAAGGAGTCGAACTTTCGCTCGAGCAAAATCTCGAAACAAAGTTCGAGACACCCAGAAGCGAGGAGAGCTCGTAACGTCGGAATCTTCCAGCTGCACGCTTTCAACGGTAATTCGAATTACGTAATCGAAAGTAAAAAAAAAAAAAAAAAAACTGAGAGAGAGAGAAAGACGCGATATCCGGATAGACAACCCCTTAGGATGAATAATGACTCGCTTTAACGCGCCGTGCGATCATCGACAAAAGCGAAGCCAACAAGTGTAACGCGTGGTCTGAATGCCCTGAAAGATGTTCCTCCACCGTCGGTATCTACGGCTACAGGCAGATCGGAGAAAGAGGCGAAGTCACTCTTGGAAAAAGATAGACGCCGGGCAGTCCGCGCGGCAGGCTACGGTCCCCGCGATCGCGAGAAGAGAGGCTGCATATAATAGTCGGTTAATGATCACCGCTGAATACACACGCCGTGAATCGCCGTGTGATCACCTCGCCGTGCAAAAGAGTTTCCGACAGAGAAAAAAAGAAATAAACGTAGATGGAGATAGAGCGGCCGAGTGAACGAGATATATATATATATATATATAGAAAGAGAGAGAGCGCGCACGAAAAAGACAGTGGATTCTTCTTCCCTTCTTTTCTTTTTTTTTCTTTTTTTTACTCGATCTTACATACGAGAGTCCCGTCGTCGTCTTTCTTCGTACGGCCGAGCCGTCTCTTTTAAAAACCGCGTGATTTATCGTCCGTTCCCAGGCGCCGGACAGGTGGACCGTTTCTACGTAGAAAAGACGCGTGTATACGTTACCCATACGAATAGAGGAACAGGAGAAGAGACGAAGCTCATAATGGATACTCGAACGAGGATCAAACGCGAGATTCTTCTCGGATTAGCGTCGTTTACCACGCTGCTAATCGGCCGACAATAAGAGCTCCGACGGAAGTTCGCTCGAGCGTGCGAATTGACAGTAATCGGGCTATCTCCTCGCCCAATGACCGTACCGTACTACCGTACAATGATCCTGACAGAGCGAGAGTCGCTTAAAAGAGAAAGAAGACACGCGTATTGCTCCGCTCGAGCGCGAAACGAGCCAAACTCCTCCGTTCGACCGACATTTACAAACTACCGTAATGGTTCTTTCTTTCGAGCTGACCTAGAAAAAAAAATATAATAGAAAACTATACCCGTTGGTCTTTATCCTTATTTTTATTCGATCCTGCTTTCGAATTTCGAAAATCGTTCGGAATCGACGATCGATTGCGAATGGTAAATACGTTTTAATCGACGTTGAAACTAAGCGAGTTTAGCGACTCGTTACTCTAAGTAATGAGTTAATTACGAGCACGTGCACGCGTCCTATTTAATGCAAGCACGAGGTGGTGGTTCGCTATAATGAAAGGCATTTCTTAGGCGTCGTTGGGGTCTTTGTTCGAGCCGCTCACGATACACGGATCTACTACAGGCCGAGGCATAATGATGTATGTATAACAAAGTCGAAGGAAATGAAAGATTCAGGAAGGGTAAGGAATCCGTCAGGGCGGACCCTTGCACTGATTGAGACATTAATTTGCTGTCAGACCACGGACATACCGATTCCAAGCACGGTGAAGATCTCTTCGATACGCATATACGCGAAATATTCGTCCGATTTGTTTTTACAAAAGATCTGTTTTACAACCAACGAATGGCCGGATTTTAACTCTACGAACGTTACTGCGAGCGTCTTATTTGTTTCTATTATCGCAAAATATACGCGTACCAAGTTGTCATTACGCGATTGTCAGTAACATAATTCTCGGTAAGAAAATTATGGCTCCTGAGAAAATGAACAAGGTAAATCTATTACACGCACTTATCGAGATTACAAGTTTTACGATAATCTTTACCTTTCCGTCTTCCGTTTTGCCTATTCCAACTCGTATTCGAGTGCTCGAGGACTCACGAAAATCAATGCAAAAGATCAGGTAGCATTGACTACTCGTTCGTCAAATTGCCGCCAATTTTCACGACGTAAACGTTCGTACAACTTTGGTACTGCCCAAAGAGAGAGAGAGAGAGAGAGAGAGAGAGAGAGAGAGAGATGGATTCCATCTTGGATCTTTCACTCTCTCGACAAGTAATAAAATATTCGAGAAAAGTGATGGACCGTTCGTCGAGATTTAAGCGGCCTGAAAGTACAAGGCGAGGGAATCAATTTAAGGCGTTATAAACAGGCCTCGACCGTCATTAGGATAATTCCTGTCCCAAGGCGTGTGGGTGGCAGATGTACGAGGCATCCTTGCGAAAGCGGATTGCGTAAATCGTGAATTAACGTCCGGCTAAGGGACTCGGTCGATCTCTCGAATTTGCCCGCGAGTCAAATCGTACACCGAAATTCTCTGACCGTGAGCGATCGAGCGTCGATCGTTACTAACGATAAGGGAACGTAATTAAATAAAATCGACGAATCGACGATACGTTTCAAATTAATTACGATTCTATTCTTCGGCCTGGATCGCGATGAAAAAAATGTAATCGACCGAAGATGGAAATTGGAAGGTGTCGGCGATTACGATACGTCTACGTGCACTTGCAGACCGCTCGCAGATTTGCGTTACGCGAGATAGCCGGGCGAAAGAAATAAAGGTAAGAACGGTGACCTTTTGGGAACACAACGTCGACAAGCGTGCGGAATAATTAAATCGCGTAGACCGATGTGAGAGACGGTATCGCGGCACGGTATCTCGCGATGTCGATATAACCGGATTAAGTCGAGCGTTGAACGCGATTAACAATTGCCGGTGCTGCCAATGGTCCAGGACAAGCGTATCCCTCTCCTCCGTTTCTTTTCGAGCTCTAGTGCGCCTCTTACGTGCGCGCGCTCGCGTATCGCTAGACGTACTTGTATGGTCGATATGGCGAATGATCGATCAATTCTCTGGCGCCGTCCTGCTGTACCTGCTTCCTCTCTTTGTTGTACTTACTCGTACGTCGCGCTAACCAAACGCGCGCGAGCTACGAAGGAACGCGGTTTATCGTTCTCCTTGCTCTACACCCAACACAATGACCCCGGTGACAACGGTTGATTTTAGAGAAACGTACGTGGCATACGCGTCGTTACTGCATCCGACATCACTATTCGCTGCTTGTCTCCGTTAAACCTTCTTAGACGGGACTACCGTACGAGATACCCGAGACGCGTTTCTCGAGATCGACCAACTTTAATTCCAAAGGACTCTCGGTATCTCTTAGCGAAGATCCCGGGTGACCCACTTTTCCATCCGAGCGGAAATTCGTCGTCGACCGTAAGCGGTCCCGCTAGACAGCGGATGCTGCAAAAAGATCCTCCGTCGTCTGGTAAACGTTCGGTCGGATTTTTCGAGCGGAATCAGAAGCGAACGGGAGAAAGGGAAAATATTAATAAATCGAACGGTTAGGAGGTACTTCCTGGGTCCCTCCATTTACGTTATGGGTGCAGATGTACCGTTCGATGTCGTATCCGTCGATAATCGATCTATCGTTCTTTGTGCGCAACAAAGGACGGCCTCGTTTTTATCGAAAGAATATTTCTTTGACGAGAGCCACGAGAGATTCGAACACCCACCGGTTGTAATTGGATATACGTAGAAAGACACGCAAGGATTGCGTTTAATCCTTTCCCGGAAGAAACGCCTACGATCGATCAAACTCGACGTATTACCATACGCGCGGGAGAATAATTTATTCTTAATATCGTAATATAGATGACACGCGCCGGACAGGACACCTAGTTTTATCTTTAGATTATCCTGCAACGCGTATCGTACCTCGTTAATAACGATACTCGTTAATCGAAACGTATAAATAGCGCGGATTAATGAAAACGTATAGACGAACGACGAAAAAGAAAACTATTCTCTATGACGGATGTTCAATCGTCGATAGAACGACGTATCTGGTTTAGGAAGGATTAAAAGGAATCGAGAAACGCGTCTCTCGTAGATAGCCGATCCCCGTCTGAGCGGCGGGGAGCGGAACGTGGTAACGACGTTATAAATCGATAACGCGATCCGGAGACGTGTCTCTCGCGGTGAAAAGGATCGGGCCTGGCCGCGCGATTGGTTGGCGCGAAATCCCGCGGACCGGACACTCGCGTCCGGACAAGTTTCACGCGGCGAGTGACACGTCCGGCTAATTTATCGCACCGGTATAATTATCTCGGCGTCTAGCGAGCTCTGGTAAAGGGTGTTCGGCCAATCGGCGAGCGCGACCGCCTCTCGAACGCTCCTCCCCTCGCTCGACTCGAGAGTCACACGGATTCTTCCCCTCTTTTCCGGCTCCGATCTCCCTCGACTTTGAGACTTTCCGATCCTTGCTGGTCTCTCGTCGATCATCTCGGCGCATCGTCGATCCTTCCGCTCCGCTCGGTTAAGCTTGCGAGCTCACGTGTCCGTGTACGAGCACTCGCAACCGACCGATCGAGCGGACGCAGCGCAGCGCAACGAGTCACGATAAAGGATCTATCGATGTACGACGATGGAGACACCATACTCGTGCTCCAATTTCTATCTGATTTATTCGACGTGTCGAGATAATGCGCGGCCGTGCTCTCTTACTCGTTCGTAAATGGCGCTCTCGCGATTCTAATATTCTTAGAGGATATTGAGAAACCTCGTGGAAGTCGGCTGGAAGGAAAGAACTCGCGTACGATTTATCTCTCGGAGATGGTAATGCAGATGATTTTAATAATTCCGATTGTTCCGCCCCGCCTCTCTCTCTCTCTCTCTCTCTCTCTCTCTCGCTCTCTCTCTCCGTCGCGAAGGAAAAACGACTCGATCGAGACGACTCGAAAATTCACGACGTACGCAATCTCCATTTTATTGTACAAGCTGAGAGAACGGAACGACGAGGAAGGAAAGTTTGCTTTACGACTCGGTATTTCGAGGAAGAATATCGGCGATCTCGAGTCTCTCGGGTAAGCGACGATCGAGAATCGAGTATGTAAATATCCGCGCGAGGTTTCGTTACCCTTGTGTGTCCTCCGATCGAACGACGAGAGCAAAGGTAAAAGTCGGCTTCGCGTATAGGTACGCCCGCGTGTCTCTAGGTACTTCGCGTTCGCTCTTTCTCTGTTTTTCGCATGAGCTCGCGCGCGAATCTATGCAAATAACGTCTCGTGGGCGGCCGGTCTACGACTGGCGGAGCCTGAATGAACCCTTGCGCCACGCGGAGTGAATGGATTTGCCTAGCGTTTAACGTCCACCGACGTACTTTTGCCTACGTTTGGATCTCTCCCGGCGTATTACTCGGCTGGAAGTCTTCCGTTTTCTCTGCGTCGATCGCGCAGGTGTGCCGTCGATCCATCGATGTCGTACCGAGAAGAGAGAAGAGATACGTATAAACAAAAAGAAAATTTATTCGCGCGCATAAATCCGCGCGGAATCCCGACGGCTCTCGCGGGAAGATTGTAAATCTATCGAGGGTAGAACGTAAAAGCGAAAAAGAACGATCGCATTTACATAACGGTCTTTCAATCTCTCTCTAAAATACCTAAATCTAGTACAGCTATATAATACCGTCTAGATCTTTACTGTTATGCATTCTATTTAGCTACCATTATTGTATACTCGATCATAAATCCGATCGAACGATCTATCTCGATCTCGAAAGAATAGCTCGCAAAGTCGGAAATTCATTTTACGCTAGGATCGAAATACGCGAGATTGGGTATCTCGCCAAATTAGTGTCACGGATTAATCGATACAGGTGCAGCTACGATCCGATCGCGTCATCTTTTAAAACCGTCTAACCGAGGAGGAGCGACGATCGTGGTCGTGCGAGATCGCTCGCCGCGATTTCTATCCACTCGTAAATTGGAAATAATCTTGCGGGAAGATATAAATCGTCGTTCGCCGCCGATCTTCCTGTTTTACGCGAGCGCCCTATCGATCGTACGTATTAGTCGCGTGCATGCGCGGATCGTACGGATTTCCTTTTATCGACGCAAAGCTGCGAAACGCAAAAATAAAAGAAAGAAGAAAACAGATATATCCGCAGTTGTTTCTCTCGCGAAACTTTGTCTCCGCTGCGTCTGCGTTCCTCTCGTATCGCTTTCCAATGGCTGCGATGTACCGTTACGAAAGCACGTGTAGCTGCATTAAATCTTGAGGAGGGGACGAAAGAAAGAAGCGGAAAGAGTGCGAGGCAAAGAGAGAGAAAGAAGAATCGTAAGGTGCAGCCATACGGCAAGAGAGCCGTATTGCCCACGCCTCGTGATCCTTCACCGTTCTTCAACGTCGATATTCAAATCAGCGTCTCCTCTACCCCGTTCTTCTTTCTGCCACGACATCGGTACGACGTAGCGCGTCCTCTTTTTACCACCTTTTCGTGCCGTAATTTACCGTTACAAAAGGCTTCGCCCACGCGTCTCCGCGGCTCTCCCCCCACCTCGTCCTCCTTCTCTTCTTCTCTTCTCATCATCGGCTCTCACAATCGGCCATCGATCCGTCGATTCACGCTGCCATTGTAATTCTTTCTCTCTTTCTCTCTCCTCTACCCCCCCTCTCTCTCTCTCTCTCTCACTTTCTCCGAGGTGTACAAGGAAGATTTTCTTCTTCCTCCGAGTTCTTCCTTACTCACGAATCGTTTAGTCGAAGGACGTGGCAGGTGCCTCGGTTAACGAGAGAATATCCTCGACGGTGACGCTGACGAAAAATCGAGGAGATCGATGCCACTCCCTCTCTCTATTTAAAGAGGATGAGAGAGAGAGAGAGAGAGACAGCCTTTTTAGTTTTTGAAGAGCCACTGATTAGCTCGAATTCGAGCGGAGATCCCTCCGAACGAGGCTCGCATTCTCCCTTATAGATTTAATTCTGACAAGCCCGCTCGCTATTGGCATCGAGAATAGACCGGACGATGCACGAGATTAGAAAGCTACCTGTTGAGCGATCGCCTCCATTTCATCTTGAATTAACCATTTACACGCTCTTCAAGTGTTCTGTAAGCGATCATTCGTTCTTTAAATCAAATTTAATGAAAGGAGAAACATTCGGAGAATCGAAAACTTGTCGGCATCGAATCGTACGATACGCGTTGTCCATAAATCCTCACGAATAGAGCGAACACGTATAAACGTCCATTTGCTATCGTTACTCGATAAATATTTATCCGAAGCTAGGTTAATCGGAGAAGAGGTGGTACGTCGCTTTGGAGCTCGCCTGGAAGTAACATCGAAATACCACACCCAAGAGGAATTTAATCTTTTTGATAGAAGCGTGTGTGCTCGGACGACGCCTTCTCGATTTCACTGCTATCAGACTCATCGTTGTTGTTTCGACGACGCGCAGAATGACTATCGTCAGCGTAAAATCTTTTTCTTTTTCCTCTTCGTTTAACGTTTAATCGTAACTTTTCAACTGTGAGAATTATCTTAAAAACGATATACGATTTTTTAGGTGGTTTTAAAAAGAAAAGCGAGCTAGGTTATAAGATTGAGGGTTGAAGCAAGTTATAAAAAAAAAAAGAAAAAAAAATTGGAACGAAATCAAACCCAAATGCGTGTAAATAGTTTGAACGCATTCGTCGAAATTTCCGATATGCGTTCGAATTACGTCTTAACCCTTTTACAGGTAACGTGACCTTCGAACAAAAGTGCGGGAAGCTGTAGGTCCATACCAAGAATGCCAAGTCGCTAACATTCGATCCAATCTCTTGCGCTTCGTGCGGAGGGAGAAGGAGGAGTAAGTGCAGGACGACGCGAGCGATGCCAGAAGGTGGCCATAATATGCACGTGTCGCGAATATTTTGCGGATAGGAGCACGCGCGACTGAAACCCGAGACGTCTCGCCAAGGCGCGGAAGATGGTGTCGTCGGCGTTGTAAACACAGCCGTAGCGCGAAACGTCATCCTCTTTTGCCTTCGTCGCTCGCCTTTTAACGCTACCCACGTATATACGCGAGAACACGATCTATAACACGTACCTACAAGAGTCTTATTCGCTTTAAACGCGCGCCTTCGATATCTCTTCTTGGATAAAGAAATCGATGACAAAGAAACGGTAGTAATTAATAAACTAGTCGGATATATGGCGTAATCGCGTTAGAAAGAGTCGAATCCAGCTGAAAGAAAATGAAAATATATACATATACATATATACGTACATACACACACACACATATATATATACCGAGTATCGTATAAGTTAAACGCGTAAAACGCGTTCGAAAACGCATTAAAACCACCAACGCGAGTCTCCATTTTTCCCCGTCGATATTACGAAACAGTCTTCGTCGTTGTCCAATAGAGCCAGACAAACGTTTTGAAACATGGATCTCGAGAGGTATTCATAAACGTCCAGCTGTATCATAAGACCCGGCAAATAGTTCCAAGAGCATTCAAATTCGATATCTAAGCGTCTCTGGGTCGCGCGCGTGTAGCCCGCATAAATCGTCGTCTTCATAGCGCGCCGATTAGGAATTCAAGCGGCGTCATAGAGAATTGCCACGATAGAGCAAAGCTCACGAACACTCGCGCTCATTCGAGAGATATTATTGTCGCTTCTGGGAGCACACGCGGCTCTCGAGTATGACCGATGGAAAGAGATAGATAACGAAACAACGTAATAACGGAATTATTCGACCGTGTCTCTTGTATTCTTTTCGCACCTTATGAGCCCCTTGCGGATAGTTTTAAACTAAACGGAGAATAGATTATCATCGAGGAAAGTTAAATGCCGAGAGCCATGCATCGCTGCCTCGAAGAAGGATGACGATCTCGAAACGTTACACGAACAGAACATGAATCTGAGGAATGATGCAAATATACGTCGAATCCAAACCAAAGCTGATATTTTCTCAAAGACGACAAGAAAAGAAATTAATATATAACATTTAAATATCACTTTTAAAAAACATTAATTTAAACAGATCGCATCGATCCAGATCTCACCACTGCAGAGATCCACCGGCTAAAACAACTTACCAATTATAGTCGATCGCAGGATCGTAAAGCGCGACTTTACCTATCCGCGAGAAGCAGCGTGAAGTGTTTATCAGTTATCTCGATACTGTCTTTAAAAAATTCTAAACAACGGGATTTAACCCTCTTATATCGTGTTACAATTCCCAATTTTCTTTAAATTTTCCCAAACGATTTAACCTACGTCTACTTGGAGAAAACTTGCCTACTAAATTTAATTTAGAAAATAATTAACCTTGATTAGCGACAGGAAGAAACGGTTATAGCGTTATAACGAGCCTTGAAATCGATTAGGATTTTCAGAAGATTCGAATAGGGTGGTCTTCGATAAAACGATTTCACAGTTGTCGCCAGAGTCTGACGAGGATCTCGATCCTTCGACATCCTTAGAGCCGGAAGGAAATGAATACGCAAACTCGCACGTGCGTCTTATCGAAAAATTCTAGAGTCATCGGAAATCGGGCTTCCGCAGCCATAAATTTAATTGTTAATTTTTACGCTTAATTTTTTTTTCTTCGTTCTAGTTCTCTCTTGTGACGAGATTGCAGAAGAAGCTAAGATATATAAGATCCGAAAAGTAAAACGCGCGTAGGTAAAGATCCTTGTCCTTCGTGCTCGGCCCGCAAAAGATATGAATTCACGTCTCTCGGTCTCGATGTATACGCGCAACGCGACACTCTAAATAATACTCCCTATCCAGAAGGATTTATTTCCATCTAAACGATGCTCGGCACGCTGGGGTTTCGTTGACTCGGAAAACTTATGCTTCATCCGCGTTGGAAGAGTCGCGCGAAGCGAGCGAGCAAGCAGGCGAGCGGAGTACGGGTCTCCTTGTATGTAAAATCGGCGACTCTGCTCGGCGAATAAATGAATCATGGCGCGTAATGAGCGAGGCGCGCATGGTATTGCCGTAAAACACGATCGTCCTACACGTCCTCACCTGTCGAGCGAAATATCGCCAAGAGGGACGAACTACCGCTCGCTTGCGAAACACTCGTCCCTGAACGCATCGAAAAACTATTTTGTTTCCCCATCGTGGCCGATAACTTTTGCTCGCGCTACGACTTTTAACGTTTCAATTTTACGATTAACGATACACATATTATTATTTATAGAGAGAAATCATTTCGTTCGGACACGCCTCGACCTCCAACAGATTTTTCAGTCTCGAGAATTCGCATTAGAGTTATCCGATTATATTCGCTACCTACTGCTTCGTCGAAGAGACGAAGCTTTGCAATTTAATTTAAAGCGCTCGTCAAGTCAAGAACCACAGACACGCGCGCGTTCATGCACGCACGCACACCGGATCGACGAGTACACGTTCCATCAACATATTCAATGGTCTATTAGCGTCGAACGAAAGAAAAACGACAGGAAGTTGCGAAGAAGCACGAAGGTCAAGAAGGCGGAGCACCCACACTCGGTCTAACGTAGATAGGTATACACCGATAAATAATTTTATATAAGCGAGCAAGTAAATAAATCGATCGATAATAGGCGGCTCGTAAAGAACGACGGGGAGTCGTCGGCGGAAGCTCTTGGATCGCGCACAGGCGCACACGAACGCACACATTGAAACAATGGCCTCCTCTCGCGGTCGCCCGCTCGCAGAGTCATCTTCGAAAATTGGCAGGTGCCTTCGCTTCTTCGTCTCTACCTTATTTCCTTCCTCCTACCTTTCTCCTTCTACTTTCGCAGGTAAATCAATATTTAATCTCGCTCGCGTAGACACAGGGCAGGTGCGTTAAAACCGGGCGCGTATTGTCTCAAACGGCCGGGTCCGATTTTCGCTCGCTACGGGGATCCCTCTACTTTTTCTCCTTTTCACGCTCGCTCGACGAGATTACCATCTCGAGGAGATACGACGAAGATAATTGGCCGTATCTATCTACTCCGGATCCTCGCTCCTACGCCATTAAACGTTCGATACGAGCGTACAAGCTTGCTACCTAAATTTGTCGATTCTCGAAAAGCGGAAAGGAATTCGATCTTGGAGATGAGATAAAAGTGAAGATCCAGTAAGAGTCATGAATCATCTCGCGAGGAACAACGAGAGAATCCATAAGCAATAAGAAGGAGGTAAATCCTTGAACCGGACCTTGGCGGTGCGCGCTTAGTTGCACATTAGTCAAACAATTAAGAGTTTGTAATGGAACGTCACATAAATAACGTCGGTGCACGAGACGTTTCGCGATGCGTATGCCCTCCTTCCCTCTCGAGCTTTCCTCCCGAGCATCGGACCCGCTGGATCGCGTTAATGGAATACGTATGTGCCTTCGCTGCGTGTACATGCGCACGCACGTGTGGCAAGAGGGCGTTTAGGTTCGATGTGCGGTCGCGCTAATATCGCGTGGGCGGTTCAATTTCCAACGACCTAACTTTCTCGAATCGCACCGACGACGTTAACCTGTCATAATTACGACGATCTCGAACCTCCCTCTTTTCCATCGGTTCGCATTCTTACCGCGATCTACATAGTCGCTCGAGCGTTCGTAGCAACGTTTCTTTTACGTCATCGATGTTGCAAGTTCGTTGACCTTTTCGGTCCCTTAAGACGATGAGAAACCGGTAATCAAACAGATTACGGACCTCTATTCCATGATTCCGATCGATAAATAAGCCTACTCGGAGATCCCGCTAATTTTAGGCTCCGATTAAAGAGATTCCACCGTAATCTCCAAGGATTCCGAAAGCATCGGAATCCTTGAAAACGTTGTCGCGTGAAACTTTAATTACTAGAGAAGAATGAACGATATAAATTGTTAGTTGGAGTAATTAGTGTCGGTCGACTGCTCTCTTGAGTAATTAGCAATTAAGCGGCACGTAATTGCCTAATTCCTGCCCGTCATTCGAGCACGGTCCTTAGTACCGATAAGATCGCCGACGAACCTCCAGGCGATCGTTAAAGGCGTGTGCGTGCGTTCGAGCGTTCGTGTATCGGACGCATCGATTCCTCTGGAGGCACCTTTTCGTCGGTTCTTTATCTTTACGGCAGGTAGCACGGGAGCCTTGTTTCCTCGAACGAGGCATTTTTACGATCACCCCTCGAGGATGTAGCTCCGCCAAATCATGCACCGTGGCGTGAACGAACGTCGTGTTAAAGACACCAGTGATTATCACAAACGATTCATAGTATCAAGCTCGAACTGATTTATTGGATTCGTTAACGAGAGACAGGCATGTCAACTGCATTACCCATTTATTGACGTTTCTACGAGAAAACGGCGAGAAAAGTGCGAAGGAACGACCTTAGTTCGTCGTTCTTGATCCTACTCGTGAAAATGAAAATCGGCGCCCGAACGGCGTCTAAATGCCGCAACCGGTGACCAATCGGGAACGGTTTTGAGAGCGTGCGTGACAATGAGCCATGAATCAATTTGGTCACGTCACATCAAAGTTGCTCGACCGCTTAAGGTCTAGATACCGACCGGTTGGCATTTCGCAGAAACGATACCGCCGTCCGTTGTTGTCGCGCACGCGCGCATAAGAGTGCTCGACTCTGTCAGCGTGATTAAGGTGCACTACAAAGTGTCCGTGTCCGCCTCTTTGCGACTACTCTGTCTTTCTCTCTCTCTCTCTCTCTCTCTCTCCCTCCACGTACCTATAAGACTGACCGAAGAACGAAGATATGGCGATTAGGCGGGAAATTATGAAAGATACTCGCGATACGAATCGTCATGATTTCGACACGAATCTTAACGACGGTAATCAACGAACGTTCATATTTTTAACGAATAATTTATTAACGAAACGTACGGATAAAAAAGAGGGAGAAAAGATTTACCGTCCCAACCGCCGACGAGGACGGTGGTCTAGCTCGTCCGACAAATGGATAACAAGATTCGTGCGGAGGTAAAGTGCGTGCAAATTAGTCACCGATCCTAGCGCGCACACTCACGATTCTCCGCACATGTCGCTTGGACATAGGAGAACCAAAGGAAGACCGAGAAAGGGAGAGAGGAGAAGAGCGGATTCGAGACGACGACGACGACGACGACGACGACGACGGGCGACTCGCGTCGTAAATGCGTAGGCAAGGGCGAACAGACGCACTCCATTCACTTGGCGCCACATTCATTCATAGCTAGAGCGAACTATCTGCTAGAGCGCCACGAGTCTTTCTCTCTCTTCTCTTTCTATATCGGCTATAACACGGTCGACGAGGATGACGACGTCGACGTCGACGATGTTCGCAGTATTTCCTTCCTTCTCCCTCCTCTCGCTCTCGCTCTCTCGCTCGGTCTAGCTCTCACGACAAACGTCCGATCCGGTTGCGTTATTATCGCGCGTGTGCGTTATTACACGCGTTTACCATAGCCACGCTCCCCGTTCTCTATATACCGGACTCTGGCTAAACGCGACCATTCAAGTGGGTGTCGACACGTTTTCTCCGTTCGCCATTTTTACGCTCGCCGTCGTCGTCGGTCGTCTCTCGTCCTATTCTTTCAGCTAGAACGGCCGTTCGTCGAGGGGTAATTAAAATAACGATTTCAAAGATGAAAACCTTTAAAGATTCGAAACAAGCGCGTAGCAGAGAATTGCGATCGCGCAATTCGCTTGGCAAGTACGATCGAGCAGCGCTCGAACGAACTCAATCCACCTTCGACACGCGTTTCGAGGTAATTAAATTTATCGAGTCGTGCCGCCCGCGTAACAACGTTTTTACAGTTTTATCCGACGAATTGTAAGGCAGTGCTTGTATATTTCATTAATTGTTCCACTCCCCGGGTTCTCGCGTGATCGTTCGTTCTATCCGAGCCGCGGGGTAGCGTACAACACGAATGCGCACCGTCGAATAAATCCTTGGCGCACGCACTAACGGCGTACTGTATCACCTACGCGTTATCTACGCGATGTTGTGTACAGCGTTGTAATAACTAATCGCAATTAGCATTTGTTTAATTCTTATCTTGGAAAAGCTGTTTTACCTATCGAATTAATCGCCACGACGATTTTTACGCGTACCGAACTACAATAAATGTATATTAACATAGAATAAACGTTCAACAATAAACTATTCTTGGCCGCTTACGGATCTCGCGTGGTCGTAACGACTTTCCCGTTACGTAAATTCCCATTTAATGCCGTGCTATCTTGGAAGACGCGAAAACAAATTAATTTATGTAAAGGCCATTATCGTGCGCGTTAATTCCGAATCGTTGTACGGTACGTACGTAGATACGCACGAGACGTTTCTCTCGCTTCAAGAATTCCGCTCTGCATTCCTTTCGGGATAGCTTCTCCAAAGGTATCATTTTATAAACGTAAACTTACGTTTATACGTATCTAAGGCGACTAACGAACGAATCCGTATCGAATCGCATTAGCCGACGTAACGATTCAAAGTTCTGTCCTGTCGATGATCGACGCGTGTCGTTGAAAGAGAACTCCCATTTGTCGCGCGTATGTACGTACGTTGGAGCATGTACGTAGGTACGTACCTACTTACGTGTCTCTAGCCTCGGGGGTAAGAGGCTACGCGAACCGTGCATAGCATTCGTATAAATCGTCGGCGCACGCACTTACGGCCGTTGTATGTCACCTACGCGAATACCTATAATTTAAAGTTATAATAACTAGTTGCTGGCCGGTTCGCTTGCCGGGGCGCCGTCTCTGGATGCACGTGCGGTATTGTACGGCTCGAAAGACATAGAAGAGGAAACGAGTCGTAGCAACAGGTAGAGAGAGAGAGAGAGAGAGAGAGAGAGAGGGAGCGGGGCAGAGAAAAGAAAAGACCGTCGAGGGGCGGAAGAGCGATAGGAAGACTCTTATCTCCGCCAGGCGATGATTCACACTCTCCGACGGAGAAGGTGTCACTGCTTGTATGCATAAGCGCGACTCATTACGCGGCCATCTCGCCGCCATCCTGAGAGCCCACGTGCCTTCTTCATCGCGGTATATGCAAATCGAGAGATTGGATAGTCCGTAACATCCTCGCGTTTCACCGTTTCATCCTCGTCTCTACGTTGGACTCTCCGGGCTCGTAACACTCGTTCGAAATCGACCCTGCTCGCGCGATCCATCCAAAAGATATATTTTTTCTATCGACTTTGGTCAAAAATGTCTATCTCCTTTCGAGGAAACATACGTAACAAACGATCTTCGTACCGAGAAAGACGCTGCTCCGTGAAATGGACAAACCAACGACCATCGTTCGTCGATTTATTACTCTCTATCCTATCTTCGCTAATTCGATCAACCTGTGCCTTTCTATGGATCGCGAGAACTACGCAGACTTCCCGCGTGCGCGTCTGATTCATTTCGTTTCCGATCCTAGCCCGTGCAAGCGACGACGACTTATGCATAGCGTGCGGAGTCGTATCCGCGCCATAAGCGTAATCCAAGTTTCGTCCGTTACCGCGATACGTGTCGTCGAACGATTTCGAAAAGAATTCGACAAGAAAGATACGTTCATTCCACGATCGAAACATTTCGAAACGATTACGATCTAGACGCTATCGTCGATCTACGAAAGGCGAGACGACGAGGAAAATGAAAATTCGTTAAATCGAAGGACTCGACGCCTATGCGCTCGACGTACGCGTGAGCGCTCGACTACCACTCTTCGTCTACGGACCACGCCGTCATTTTCATAATGACAATGGCCCGACAGCCCACACGGGGTGCCCATGATGAGTAGTTTACGGTGCGACTCCCGCCACCTTCGCAAATCCCAAGCCGGTCGAGTCACTGGTCCCTGTCGGTCTACATCGAGCGACGTGTCTCGTTAACTATCCTTCGGCTTAACGATTTCATTAGGTTTTCACAGCTCCTCGGCCGACCATGAAACGAGATTGATTTAGAAGAGACAATTCGAGCGGCACGCGAAAATGCATCGATACGCTAAACTTTGCCCGAGTATCTTACCTATCGTCCTTCTTAGCCTTAGTACTCGTAGGTCTTTGGAAAGATCGTACCGTTGCGATAAAGCATATAACCCAGAGGGCGTACTAATTGTAAGTAGACGCTTTTTAACGAGCGCAATTAAAGGAGTACAATCGAATCGTGATTCCGCGAGAGGAGATACACGGACACATACGTATTGGCAAACGTTATCTGAGGAGTGTCATCGAGGTCTCCGTAGGAGAATCTGGATCGGTAGCTATACCTGTTTCACGAAGAGACGATTACGATAAACTCGAAATCGATAAGGATCTCGTTTATGAGGGGAACCTCCCTGGTGGGAGGAGTACGGAGGATGATCGGCCGAGTTTCTCGAGATTCTTAATCTAATCTCTAACGGAGCAATTATCGTTCCTTTGGAGAGGGTCAAAGCCTCTCTCCGGCGAGGGCAGGAAACGCGAAGCACGTTGCGCACGGATAGCTAGGCAGGAAGGTAGGTACTGCGCGAAGGAGATACGCGAAGAAAACGGCGCTCGACACTTGCCGCGATGAATGCTCGTGCAGATCGGTAATCTTAATGGGACACCCACGTGCACCGCGTATCCCGGGGGAGAAGCATCCTCGTGACATTAGAAATCGTGCCTCCCAGAACGCGCATCGTATCGATTCGACACGATTCGCACCGGCATGCACCGTTCGTATTCCGTTAATTGCAAATTTATCTATAACGTCGCCGTCGCGTAGGTATCTCCGCGCAAAACGTCCAATGAAAAGTCGTCGTCTCGTTCTCGAGATTAAGTCGAGCGAGACCGTCGCGATCGAAATAATCCTCGCTTTTCCTCCTTTTGCTCCGTTACTGGTCAAACCAATCGATTACTCGTAAAGCAACTCGGTAAATCAGTCGTAACTTTGATTTTTCTATTTCCTTTCCTCGAGGTACGCCTTCTAAGGAGTTCGCTTCTTCGGTTTCTTCTCCTCGTTATCGGTCATCGGGAGATGGCAAGTAGCTCGAGTTAGCACGAGCGCGAGTCGCTCACATTATCGTCGAGCGTGACTCATTCGATGTCTGTCGCTCGACCACGCGTGATTATTTCACGTTTGAAACCACCTCCGCGGTGGTAGGTATTGGCTATACCGTCGACATTGCCACCTCCCGTTTCCGCACCGGCATTGCGAGCTCTCTACCATCGATCGCGTTGGCAGCCTCGCGCTCGAACTTTATTCCTTTCTACTTTCCGCAACTTTTATTCCCCTTAACGTTCTTTCCCCGTCTCATCTAATAACTATTTCGAGATAATCGTTCTCTCATTTACGAAATACATCGCAATGTCGAGATTATAGAGCGTAAATCACGTAAATTCGAAGCGCCTTCGAAGGAACGATATTGAAATCGATTTATTTTCTATTAGAAAGCCCATTAAATGCTAGACAATAACAGCGTCGCGGTAATTTACAAAGTATTCAAATAGTTGCGCGAGCTGTTGATCTTGATCCATTATAAAAACGATTATTCTCGATCGGGGAACGTGATCGAACGATTCGCGATTACCGCGACCAGAAATCGTAATAATTTGATCAGAACGGTTTTTCTTTTCCAGGAAAATGAATAATGGAGAGGAATGTGAAAAAATCGGTAGGTCGATAAGTCTTAACGCCTCTTCTAAAGCCAACAACGCGTCGCGTCGTCGCGTCGTCGCGTCGTCGCGTTTCACTTATCCAGAAGACATTTAACAATGGTACGCGAACTAAGACAATGCATCGTTAACGTCTATCCGTTCTTCCGTCGCGATTTTTCACCTGCCCGCTCCCGCTCGGTGAAAATAAAGAGCGAACGCGCGGCCACCATCCTATCGATCCTCCCGACGTCAGGAAAGAAAGAAAGGCGATTTCGAATACCGCGCGAGCGCACTAAACCCGTACGAATCCTACGAAAGTCTTGCCGGCTGCAATTAGCAGCGTTAACGAGACACTCGAATAATCGTGAACTTCTTGCGAGGGTTAATCGACATTTGCAAACAATGAAGTGACGTGAAAGGTAGTATCTACGCGGTTATAGCTACTCGGCTCGGCTAGCGTAGGAAACGTTAATGGGCGTCGCTGAATATCTTCCAAAAATTCTTCCACGCCGTAAACGTATTTCCGGTGAATCGACTCGCAACGTCGATTCGGTTTAATTCGATGATAAACGTCCAATTTGAGCGAGACGTCTCCCTTTTATTCTCTCGACCATCGTTTTGCCACAAACGTACGAACTCTCGCTTCTCTTTCCTTCTTTAACGAAGCCCATAAGGAAGACGACGCAAGACCGCTAACGCGCTAGAATCTCCATCGAATCTCCATCGATAGGACCAACGATCGAACGTCTTCGTTCACCTCCATCCAGCTTCCCCGTCTCCCGCTCCCTGCTCTTCTTGCGACAATGCGGACTAGCCGGGAATGCAGTCGTAAAACAAACGATAGAGAGATAATATTTTCCAGCGAGCAAACAATGGCTAACTTACGGCGATCGTAAACAATCCCCTTATCCGCAGGTCGTTAACGCTGCATAATAACTTTCATCAACCCCCGCCGAGCGCGCGTACCTACACGTTGCCTATCGACATAGTTTCGTTAGGAAACTACCACCACCTCCCTCCTCCTCCAATTTCGCATCGTGCTAACTTCGCGATCGGGCTTACCTCGACCAAAAACGTTTACGTTCGTGCAAAACGGGGGCTCGCTCGTGATCCATTAACGCGAACAAAGTGAGTAGGTACTCGACAGTAGTCGAGAAAAAGGCGAATTTACGTTTCGCTCTGGTACCCCAATAGAATCGATTGCGCAATTCTCGCACCTTTAACATTTGTCGACCGTTCGCGTTTCCTCGCGAACCGAGACAAAAGTCCTTTTCCTCTGAACCGTCCGATGACATTTCCGAATCACAGAAAAGAAAAGGAGATAGAGCGATAGGTGAGAAAAATCGCTCTTGATAACGCCTCGATTTCGGGCCTCGCCGCGCCCACGTGCACCGGCGAATGATCTATTTACGATCGAGCGTGATCTATCGGCGATCGACGAACCGTGGGTGTCGGACATTCGATCCACGGTACTGGATATCTCGCCGCGGTGAGAGGTCATTCTGACTCATTTGAGCCTCCGGTGCGATGTGTTAACGACGCCGGCGCACGGTCCTAGCAACTGCAATCATAATGCGCGATTATATAAGCATAAACTAAGAGATACGATACCAAAGCGAATTACATCGTTCGTATCGTAACTCGTACCGTGCGAGCGCTCGGTAAGTTTAACCGAGATACTTTACGAGCTACAAAAGTGAAGGAAAAAAAAAGCTAGAGGATGAAAGAGCGCTAGGCTTCGACCTACGAGCGTAACCGTACGTAACGCGATTACGGAGCTCCTCGTACTTTTATTTTTCCACGATAAATCGTTTATCGTGCGACTTGATCGTGTCACCGTGATCTCTCAAACACACAGGATCTATGGCTTGGTCCGCGTCGATAGCCCTTTCCGTCTTTACCGAACAAAATCGACCGGTATTTTCGCACGAAAACGATGTTGTTGAGAACGTCGAACGGGAAATACAAATGATCCTTGGCTGGATTCGAAAGAAACGTTATTAATCGTCGAAAGATCAAAGAACGTTGTCCCTGAGAGAGGGGGAAGCAAACCGGCTTCTTAATCGCGTTAATTTGTAAATCATTTGGGGCGTTCGTCGAAGCTGTAAAAGAGAGGAAAAAAAGAGAGAAGAAAAAACGAAGGCACGGCAGGCCGACGGGTCTATACACGTCGTCGCGAAACACCCCCCGGGGAGGTTCCGACTCGGTGCGGCGTGATATATCGATCGAAGCTCCGATTGCGTAAGTGCAATTAAAGCGATCTTGTAATAGTCAGGTCGCGTATAATTAATGAACGAAATCGCGCTGACGCTCCGAGCGCGTTGTTGTCTATCTTTGCGCACGATCTCGCCACGGGCAGACTGACTAAGCGTAATTTGCCATATTGTCTCTAATAATCCCAACTAATTAGTTTGCTCTCTTACTCGTATGGATCGTTAGGACGGAAAGGCGAAATCAAGACGTAGACGATTAGAATTTCAAAATAAGAAGAAAATACGGCTTTCGTCCTCCGATTGTCTACCGTCTAGCTCGTAAGGCTATTGCGAACGAGCGAACGGTCAAAGAAACTAAATTGAAATGTAAAAGCGGACTAGGAAATAATCAAGGTCTCTCTCTTTCCTTCGCTCGCTGCTCCTTCTTCCTCGGCAAACAGCGCATAAAACCCGGCCGGTCATAAATCCGCGACCTCCGGCCAGCGTGATAGCCGGACTTCGTTTCCCTTTCCTTCCCTCTTACCTTCTTTCTCTGTTTCTCTTTTTCTCCCTGGCCAAGTGCCGCCTTCGCCAACGTCCTCCGCATCGTCTCCGCATCGTCGCATTACCCTTGGCTCATGCGCAGAACTAATTCCATCCTCTAATGGATCCACGGGCTCTCTTTGCTACCGTATTCGCTATGCCGAGACGTTAAACAGATTTAAAGTGGCTCTTCTCGGTTGGACTGACCTTTAGCTTGACCCTCTTCGAGATTCAAACGCGAGCTCGTGATTGATCTTCGAACTAAATGAAACGGATTGTCGTTTCAGGTAGATAGACAGAGGGAGAGAGAGAGAGAGAGAGAGACAAAGAAAGAGGGGGGTCCATTTCCCAATGCCTCGCATATTTGTAAATCAAAGCGAGCGGGGAGACGCGGTGCGTGCAACGCAAATACGTCTCTTTCCTCAGCCATTCACGCCCACCGACACGACCGTAGCCACGCGAGCATAACTGACTCGCTACTAAGATTTATCCGGTCCACCGTGATCTTTTAACGGAGCTTTCCTTTGTGTTTATTGGCTTCACTTACGGACGAACGTTTACGATGACCGTGATGTGTAATTAAAGTAACACGACACCTCGCTCTGTAATGAAGACGCTTTATAGAGCTTCGGAACGAGATAGAACAAAAGAGAGAGAGAGAGAGGACGAGTGGTCCAGAGATTGTCTATCCTACCAACGACATTTTATACCTTCGTCGCCGTCTCCGAGTGATATAAGAAGCGCACGCTCTGCATATTTGCATAAAATGCAAGTGCCGGCGTTAAGCCGTCATGGATAAATAATTATCTCGGCTGATTTGTAATTAATCTTGTCAGATTTCCGTTAGAAACTTGACGCGTCGTTAACGTTTACAGTTCCATTACTTTTGTCCGTTTAACGACGAATAACATTCTCGTTTATAGATCCTAAACTCATTCGCTCGTGGTACGTCGATCGGTGTATCGAAGGATTCGATTCTCGGTGAATAACGACGATCGAAAGAGGCACGAAGAAAAAAGGGTTCTTGGAGGAGTCTCTTGTGCAATTTCAGCGAGTCTTTTTCTTCTTCTTCTTCTTCTTCTTCTTCTTCTCCTCTCTTCACGTGCATGCGACATAACTTTCGAGAAACGACTTCTGGCCGGGTCTACGGTGGACAATCAGATAAGCTCGAACGCCCGCACGATCTTACGTAACTGTACGCGCGTTACGTCGTATAAACGAAACTCGCGACACACCGGGAGTTAAGCGCGCTCGCTACGAGCACAAAGCGAGAGCTTCGTTTCTCGATGAGAAAGAAAGGAAAGAGAGAAATAAGAAAGAGATCGTTTCTCGATGCCATTAGTAGGTACTACTCTTCGAGAGATCGCTCCGAGAGATCCTCCACGAGAAGTGTCTCCTTCCCTTTATTTCTACCTCCTTATATACTTTTTTTTTCTTCCCTTTTCGCCGCTACTTTTCTTTCCTTTCACGAGAAACCGTGTCTTCTCAATCGTAGATAAGAGAATGGTCTCGTTAGAATATTTTATTTAAATCGGTATCAACGCTCGAATACCTCCTCTTGCGTAATAACGCAACGTGCATACGATTTTCTATATCAATTTCGAATATCGTTCGATAGGCAAGAAAACTAAAGAAATTGTGAAAGAGGATACAAAACGTCGTGGCATCGTAAGTTAAGACGGTGATATCGTAGAATCTTGAAAGCTTCGGAATTCGTACGAACCCGCATCATCGTTCCTTCTCGGCGCCGTGCGCATATTTTACGAGTTTTTGTAATCCTCGTTTTTTCTCATCCCCGCGATGATGTCCCGAATCGCGCGGGGAATTAGTCGTCGAATAAAACAGGACATCTTTTCCAGTGCTTTTTTTCATTAATATCATCTCCATTCGTTACGTAAAGAATTAAATATTTTAATGATATCGTTATAGGAGTGCCATCCTGAGCTAATTGACTAAAACTATTTATGAGATTGACGATTAAAAAAAGCGCTCGCACACAGCCGATAAAGTACCAACTGATACTGAAGTAGACAACGCAAGTACCGTCGATCGACGCTACAGACCGTTCGTCTCGAGCGCGCCAAATTGAATTGATTTTTGCGGAGAGAAGGGAAGGCCACAAAAATAATGTGAGATAAAAAATGTTTTATAAATCGAACGTTCTTTTAACATATAATTCGGGAATAATAAACATTATCGGACATGCTTCGTATGTACAAAATAATAATATACAGAGTGCGCGTGGGTGCTCGCGTGCCAAACTCTTTTGTTCATGCACATAATGTAAGAATAAATAATGATGTATTGTCTGTGAGAGTAAAATCAAAAATCTCGAAAAATAGACCTTCTGAAACGTCAATCGTTTCCTCGTAAAGCTAACAAGTAGGAAGAAAATTTGGTCGATACTATACCAACGCATTAACGCTATTCGTTATAATTAAGTAAACAATAGGAGTCTACGATTGCGATACGCAAAGATCCGGAAAGATCGAGCATCACCGAAGACAGGTGTAATATCGTTCACGGTGTTGGAATTTTTTGTCATTTATTTTTATATACTGCTTTTCCTCCAATAAGAAGACTAGGAATGCTCTGCAGTAAAAATACGAATCTTACGCGTTTAGATATCTAAAAGCTAGAGACTGGAATTGAATTAGAAACAAGAATCGACATTTCCTACGTCTTTCGCGAAATCGATTTCTCAACGTCGCGCGAGACAAAAAATTTCTGATCCGTTTAATCGGTAAAATTATTTCGTGAAAGACGAAGGGAAATCAGAATGTCAAATATTTCTCTAAATTCCAGCTGTGCGATTTCTGCCAACAAAATCAATACATTGCATTATGTATCGATATAATCATCATTTATAACTAATAACTTTTCAAGCTTTTCACTGTTCGCCTCTTAACGTTATCCTAAATTGACATAACAGATCGAATTCCCGTTCATCGAGCTTTCTTTATCCGTTAAAACGAAGAAACAACCTAGTTCCTATATCTCTTCAGAAAGCTTCTCTTTGTAAATTAATAAATAGTTTTACGATACCGTACAAATTTAACAATTAAACGAATATTAAATTAATGAAATTCAGCGAGGATAAAATGACAACAGAATCGATAAAGATCGATCGAGGTCGCGCAGTCGGCTTGATAACGTGAGTGATCGTGATTAAAAATGACCTAATACATTTACAATTACATATACATACTACGCTACATATAAGTAAAAATTTATAATAATTGCAACGAAAGATATTGTTACGAGTTTAGATAAAACACGTTTTTAAGAAATGTCATGGCTCTTGCCATTTGCTCTTTCAATATATAAGATTTTATCAAATGCTATAGTTTATGTACCATAATGCTAGTTTCGTTTTTTCATTTTTTTCTTTTTGTTTTTCTTTTCTCTTTTTTTCTTTTTTTTTTGTTTTTTTTTTCGTTTTAATCAATTTTTAATATCTTTCAATATTATGCTGTCGAATTAGAGTGATAGAAACGTTGTAGAAAGTGTTCGAAGTTGAAAATAATATCATTCTTGATATTCGAAAGATACTTTGTCTATATATAAGTGTTATAAAAATAAATAAAGCGAGAGCGGTTTACTACTCTGCATGTGTGCGCGTAAAATAATAGCATTTTCTTTCTTTTTTTTTTTTTTTTAATTTAAAAGTCTTGCGGAATATTATACTATCCGGCTCTGTTTGAAACGAACCGTCTCTCTTCTCGTACTATTATGAAAATGAATAAATATAGACGTCTATATAAACGGAGAAAAAGTAAGGAAACACGTTGACTCTATAGAATTAATCTCTTTACGATAAGATATCTATAATTCGAGAAAGGAAGAAAATGCAAATTTGTTTCTTTTTCTCTTAGAGTAAGTCGCTATAAAATTTCTTACGTAGATATTAATATTGTCGTTGGTGAAACAGTGTCCCTATATATCGATAACATCAGATCGTAATAAACATGGCTTAATTTTACTATGTATGTATCAGTCTCAAAAGTAGATCGAGCGGAAGTCAATCGATGTACAATTTAGGATCAAATTGGCCAGTACTTTCTTTCTAAAATGTCTCGACAGTCGACGAACGCGTGCGCCTTATTGCTAACGAAAGCTACGCAATCCACTTAAGTATCCTATTATATCTTCCGACCGACTAATGCGACGGAATATCGTCTTGTATCTATTTTAGATCTCTAACTTTGTTTTATTTATACTCGAAAAAATCTACAACGAGGTTTAAGGCTTCGTCGAACGTTTGACCTTCTGGTCGCACCTTCGTATTTCTAGGAATCCGGCGTAAATATTGATCGCACATCTAGTACAAAGATTGTACGTTTAAAAAGGAAGAATATTTTGGTATACATTGTTTTGGAATAGCCGTAGCTTGTAAAACTGGCCAAGAATTCTGGCAGCGATCCAGAGCTTGATCATCAATTGGCTCTACCATAAACTTTCTCGGTAGAACAAATGTAACGAAATTGTTATTCTTTGGCTCTTAAAAAGTTCTAACAAAAGATATATACCGCGAACTAGCAACCGTCGATTTAAATTCTAAACTCCATTCTGCCTCTTTATAACTCGTCCACGTACGTTATACGCTTGTATGTCTTTTTACAATGCAACGGCGGCCTCCACTGATCGGTTAAACTCTATACATCTATACATTATCTAAAACTTTTGACTAGAGGCCACATCAGAGAATGGAGACTTCCTCGGTATCCTTGTTATTCGTTGGCACCATGGACACCATTTCTTCCGTTTGTACGTTCCTCGCACTGCCATTCTTACTGAGTTGCCTCGTCGAGGTCACCATTCCTGGCAGAAGATTGACGTACTTGTGCACAGTGTCTTTCTGTTGCTTGTTGGAATTCTGGCGAGAAGCAACGAGCCCCTTCACCGTTCTTTCGAGACCTAACAAAGGAATTGTACCGTCTTGACTGGAAACTCTTCTGTCCGAACAGAACTCCAGATTTTGATTGTCATCGTGAGAACTTATTTCGAGTAGAGGTGGACTCGTCGTAATCGACGACGTTGGATCCGACGATTGCGTGGACTGTTGTTGTTGCTGCGACCAGGGCAAAGAGAACTTTCTCACGCTATTCGTCAGATGCATCTCCATTTGCCCGGTATGTTCCAGCTGTACGCTCGCGAGAGGTACGTCGAGGCAAGGAGATAAAATTCGAGGATTCGTCGCCAAAAACTCGACGATCTCCGGTGCCGAGGGTCTCTCGTTTTGATTGACGAACCAGCAAGAGTACATCAAGTTTTCTCTGCGGGATAAAAAACAACGTTAGTTTCGATGAAATTTCGCTGACCTCTGTGAATTGTCTTCGTTTCTTCGATCCGTTGTCTCGAATACTCACAGCGGCGACTTGACGCCTTTAGGAACTACGAGACAATTGCCGGCCTTAACGTGAGCCAAAACCTCGTTATTGCTCATCCCTTGGAAAGGGAAGCTCCCAAATGTAATAATCTCGTAGAGCAAAACGCCATACGACCATACGTCGGAAGCAGCGCTGAATATTCCCAAACCCAAGGACTCCGGTGCCATCCATCGTACGGGTAACATACCTGCTTGGCATAAGAAACGATTCACGATTGAACAAAGTCGAAATGCATTGCAGATGTAAGACGGTCGAACGATTCGTTTAATGAAAAAATACCTTTTCTATTGAATCTATAATAATCGTTCTCGTACATCGGTCTGGTCATACCAAAGTCGCCGAGCTTAACGACTCGTTGTGCGTTTATCAGGCAATTACGAGAAGCCACGTCTCTGAGGAAAAGAATTTCGATTAACCGCGATCGGAATTAGTTCGACGAACGGATTACTTCGATACATCCGATAAGAAAGATTTACCTGTGAACATATTTTAATTGCGCTAAGTAACTCAGAGCTCTGGCAACGTCCAAAGCCATAGCGGTTAATTTTTTATTCGATATCTCGTCCGAATCCTCGTAGCTCTGATCGTTTACCAAATGTCTTCTCGCGAGTAGATACGTCTTCAAATCACCGTACAGCATGAATTCCATAACCGTGAGAACAGGTTCGCACTTTAAGCAAACGCCGAGCAGCTTGATGATATTTTTATGCTCGAACCTTTTCATGACTTCGAACTCGCTCAAAAAGTCTGATTTTTCGTCGATCGAACTTCCAACCTTTAAGGTCTTCACCGCGACAGCCAGCCAACCCTTTTCAGGGAAAAAAGTTTCGCCACCGTATACCGTACCGAAGGCACCCTCTCCGATCTTTCTATTGATCACAACTCTATTTCGCGGTATCTCCCATTTGTCTAGGCTCGAGGTATCCAATTTGGAAAAGTCAAGACCCAAGGTCTTCATATATCTCTCGTGAAGGCGAACTTTCTCGTCGTACCTGGTCGAACAGAAAAACGAAGGGAAAACGTGTGCAACGCTGTGCGAAAGAACGACAAGATCTTTACGAGCTTTACTTACTTTCTCTTGACAAAAATAAAACCAATGATGAGCAATATTCCGAGCAGGCCAAAACCGATGATGTTAACGATCACGATGGCTGCTTCGCAGGAAACTTCCAAAAGTTCAGCGAGTCCGCTGAAAACGCATTTAGGAGGAGGCTCCGAGCCGTCGTCGGGCATAGTTTTCGACAGCCATACGAACGCGGAGATGTTTAGATCCAATGTTCCGCCTGTCACTTCGTTTCCCATTTCTGAAATGTTTGGATAGAAATTTCCAACGATGTGCATTTCGTTATCTATATTCTGCACGACATTGATGATGGAGTATCTGGACGGTCCGCCAATGAACTTGATTCGACCAGAGACCTATAAAAAGTTAGAAATAGAAGAGAGTCGTCCTAGCGGATCTATCGTCCTATCGAAGGAAGGTATTACGAACCCCGTTAAAATCGGTAGCACCGATGATGCTGGTCAAACGATTGACCGTGTCATTGCTATGAAGCTGAAATACGTAGCTTTGATTTTCTTTGAGTAGAGCATCCATCGCGTAGGCATAGGTCCACATGGCGTCGTAGGCATACCCAGCGTAATTGGACGGCACTTGATTTCGCAAATAACAGAAGGACTCGTAACGATCGCGCCATTGCCGCACTGTTATACCTTCCTGCATGATATCATCGTCCGATGCAAAGTACGCATGCGACAGACCAAGATGCCCATTTATTGCTTTTGTCATCTCAATCGTACTGCAGGGAACCTGCTCGCCTTGTGCGTTATATTGATCGGTATCGTACCACTGTGTACGAAGCCATAAAGGCAAGAACCAAACGTATCCCTAGAAGGAACGAAACGAAGGAGCAAAACGAAAGTTAATTTTTTTTCATATCCGAAAGATACGGCCTGGGATTTGAAGCGATGGAAGCCTTACTTGGACAGCCGTCATTTCCAGTTTGTACGCTTCGCACATGACTTGTCGCGCGACTTGATCGTACACGTCGGCGATGATTATCCTCGCCCGTTTCTGCTTCAAATCTTGAAGGCTCTAAAAGAATAGATAAAACGATGTTACAAAATACGAGAAGCGAGCTAACAATGATTAATAGGTCCGCGAACGCCACCTCGTTACGCACCTTCGTTATCACTTCGGGATCCCATTCTCTCGGAAACTTTGCATTCGCCACGAACGTAATGCCATTGTCGCGTAGCATGTCCTGCATATAAGATATGTATTCCGTATACTTTTGTCCATCTTCGGTCAACGACGCGACTCGACGCCATCCCAACCGCTGAAGAAGATACAGATAGACGTATTTGTACTGTTTATTTTCACCGATCGTTCTGAAGAAGTGAGGGTATCTAGTTCGATCCTTGAAGCTGGACCCTTCGGCGCTGTAACTGATGATCACGGTCTTGTAATGGTTCGACACGCCGACCAGCGGTTCGACGGTCTCGGAGCAAGCTGGTCCAAGAACGCCGACGAGCTTCTCGTAAAAATTATGGACGATGTAATCGATGAAAGATTTCATTACCATGTCGGACTTGCACTGGCCGTCGCTCGCCAATAGCGTCAGGTTGTAGTCCCTCAAAAGACTATTGTTAACGTTTATCGCATCTTTCGCCATTTTGGCAGCGAACACGATAGATTTGGCAGTGTAGGACGTGCCGGTCATTGGGAATATTCCACCGACATAAAGAGTGTTTTTATCGGCATTATTCGGCATCCACCTGTACATCGCGTAATTTATATTGTCCGTAAGCCAACCGCAGGCGATCTTCGCCTCGTCGACGTTCTTCGAGTACAGGTTGTATCGATCGATCAAATTTTCATACATCGCCGACGTGAACTTGACACGATTTATGCTCTCGAAGGCAAACTTTGCCGCTGACTCCAGTCCCGTCCAGACGACTTTAGTCAGTCTGTTCGACTCGTAGGCGCAACCCAGCTGGGAGTTGTTCGTACCGCAACGTGGAAAATTGAGGCTCACGAAATCCCTCTCGTTGGGTATCACGACACTCGGTGTCCAATGAACGATGACCAGCGACCTTTGCCTGATTGCGAGTAAAAGAAAACATTGCTCGTTATTGACGTCCCGATATGGGAATATAAACGGATCCAATACCTGATGTTGGAAGGAGAATTTAGCGACTGGTTAGTGTATTCCTCGATCAGACTTTTCGTCAGCTCTCTCAGATGAGATCCGACCCAAGCTACTTTGACGTAAAGATTTAAGCTGTCGATATCCTCTTTGACGAAGGACGTTACGTCAGGGTGACCGGCCAGGAGTAGAGCGCAAGGTTGGGCCTGCTTGTCGGAAGTTTGGCATTGCCGAGGAACGTACATACCGTGCTGACAAAAGGACGTCTCGCAGTAATACCCATTCGTAATCGGATTGATCGTAAAGTTCTTGATCCGAAGTAGATTCGATTCGGAAACGTCGAAGCGTGCTGCGCTTTCCCGATTGACAAACGTCACCCAGCTATCCTCGATGCTGTACAATTTCTCCGGTACGAACCAGGCAAAATGTCCCGGTGGCGCGACCGCTCCGCATTCTTTCACGTCGTATTTGTTCAACAACGGCATCGTATCTTCCTGCGGCGGTATCCATACCTCCATATTTACCATTGCGTCGGGAAACCTTTTTTGAGAAGAACGATACAAATACACCTTGTTGCTTTCTTTTTCCTCGAATCGACGAAACGTGCGAATCTACTTACTTTCTAACCCCGGAAACCAAACGGTCGGACAATCTTTCGTAAATATCTTTGATGTAAGAATCGTCGTCCTTCTCGACGATCTCTACATCCGTATAGCCTAGTACCTCCTCCAAAAAGATCTTGGTAACGTGAGTGACCAATCTCTGAGTGATCTTTCGCGAAACTTCGAACCGCAAGCCAACGGTTTGACTGTCGACGATGACCAACCGTTTCGGATTAACTTCTGCGAAAAGGATATCGAAGTGAAAGCTCGTAATTGTTTCTGTCATAGAGCATGCATCGTCGAACCATGCGTACCTTCTAGCTTCGTCAGGCAACGATCGGATTCGGTGATCTCGAAAAAGACCAGAATCAGCAGGAGGCCAAAAATTCCCCACGATCTCGGCATCTTGATCTGTGCTTCCTGAAACACAATTTTTTTTCTTTTCATCAAACGCATTTACAGTCGTAACGTTTAAGTACTCTAAGTAACATAATTTCATTTTTAATTCAATTATCGATGTCGCTTAAACGCACGTAGCTAAATAGACGTAGTTACACGTGTCGTCGCGTTTCTACGTAACGACAAACGATAAACTCGCGTAGTTCGCGAAAGGAAACCTTGGCTGCTTATAATTGCGGAGATAACGCGAGTATTTTCACGATATGACGAAAACGAGACATACCTACGATACGCGCACGTTCCTCGATACCGTTACCCCTGGTGCGTGCGTGCGTGCGTGCGTGCGTGCGCGCACGCCTATATGCCTCGGTATACTGCAAAACGGACTTGAGCTCTGGGAACGAGCTTAATTGACCGAACGTCTGGGAGCAACTTTATGCGCGTAGATAGCTGAGTTATTAGACCGTTTAACGATGCAATAGCAAATTAGAATGAATATCGACAACACTAGACTAGTTTTTACGCATGAAACATCTTTGATGACGTTTAATTATAGCAATTTCCAACCATATATCTCGAAGAAAATATAAATCGAGTTTAGGTAAATTACGCGTAAATGGGTTTAAAACCAATGGCCACCGTGATTTATAACAATTTATTTCTCGCTAAGCGACGCTTGACCGTAGGCTCTTAACCATAGCCGCGAACTGTTAATGCAACTCGAACCGCATCAAATTTACGATTCCATCGCGATGAATTTCAATGTGACAAACATTATATTCGACATATAAGTCGGGGTCAAAAAGCGAGGGTTGGACGTGGAAGCAGACACCGAGACTTCCTGGCGCCTGCCTCGCGTCTCGCCGAAACTAACTCGAGAAAACGTTTTCTCTCGATACGTAACGAGCAAATGTGTTTTCGTGAAAACAAAATACCATTTCGAAATAATTATTTGCAATAGCGTAAAAAAAAAAAATATCGTTGCCTACGAGCGCTATCGATCGTCGATAAAAGTTCTTCGAATTTGATACTCGACGTAATTCCCTCAATTCGCAGAATGAATATATCTGCTATGAAACAAACATAATAACGACGTCGATACATCTTGAAGAATAGCGATTACGGAATATCACGTCGATGGAGATAAAAGATTAAATTGGATCGAACGCAGGCACTCGTAGCAACCAAGTAAAAACCTTCGAGACGATACTTTTGCCTGCGCGCGACGCGATAACGCTTTCCTTTCGATAAACAATTTTTTTCAACAGGACCTTTGCCGTTTAGACAGGTGTGACGCATCGACGTGCTATAGGATTGGTCGAACGTATATATATATTGCGAACGGCTGTTAGTAACATCGTTGCCGAGAACAAAGACGAAGACGACGACGACGACGACCACGACGATGGGAAAGAGCGACGCAACGACGAGAAGCAACACGAGAAACGCGACGAACGCGTGCTATTCTGGGACGGTCGACGGCATTGCGACGGTGCCTTGACTTCTCACCGTTCTTCGTCGTTGTCGTCGTCGTTTCACATGGCACAATTTGCTGCCACCATCACCTTTTCCACCTTTAACGCTTTTCTTCCTTAACGGCTAACGTCGCCTGGGAGAAGGAAAGCCGTAAGATCGACAACGGTCAAGGTCCGCATTACTTAGGTACTATACATGTGGAAGTTTCTTATATTACGACGTATTATCTTTCGTAGTTTACGATAATATTTTTACGCGACCTATTTCCCGCAAGAGTTAAATGATCCATGCCGAACGATACGAAGATCGACGTTACTCCTCCAAAATCTGAAAACATTCTAATTTCGTAGAGAGAATATACGAAATAACATTGATACGGATACAAGGTCGAGGGTTAACGCGGCCGTCGAAGCGTACACTACTCGTGCGTCAATGAGAACGTACAAGGTTACGCTACGAGAAAACACAGTTTGCCTAGTTCTCGATAAAGCCTCCTCCCTTACTCGTTACGTCGATCAACTTCATTTCCTATTTTACGTTCTTTCGATCTCCTTTCTTCTTCGCGAAAATAATTCGCGGCTGTCAACGTACGATCTTGGAATATCTCGGAAACTTTACGATCTCTATTACATACATATATTAAGTAATATCTCATAGCTGGTAAGCGCTTACGAGCGATATTTTCATTCTCGTTGCGTCATATTGAGACTATTACGAAGTAAATAACAACGAATAGTAGGGTATCGTCCGAGGGCCTATCCGACACGTTCGTTTAAAGTGGGCGACACGAATGACGTTGGAAAGAAGATAGAGATAAAGAGAAACTGGGGATCGAGCCATATAATACGATCGCAAATATTAAACGATTGCAATTTAGTCGTTTTGTCGAGGCGTTTAAGTGGCCCAACCTACGACCTCCCTTATCACGAATAAATAAAACATTATGGAGTATGAAGCACGTCGACGAATAAATGAATTGAACTCTTACCGATGCGCCTCGAACTCTTGGCCCTCCTTCCTTCTCCTCTATCCACCGCGATGATCGCGTAGGTATAAAATGGCGTGTACGTAAAACGCTTTAAACGATAATCGAAGCTTCGAAACACGGATAACGTTTAACATCAATGAACAACGAAAGGACGAAGTACGGATGGGAGACACAACCTTTCTTCCATTTATTTATTTACTTTCCGAAGGAAAACGAACGGATAAACGGATACTTTTTTTTTTAATAAATATTTGACATTATCGTCAAAGTAGCGCTTCTCTTATTCGCAAGTATAATACATTCTCAAAGGCTTCCACGTCGTGGCTCGTTGGAAAAAAAATGCATGAAAGCATGTTTTTACGACGAGGACGAACGAGACGAATGGCAAGAGACCGTAAAAAGGAAATAAGCAAGAATATACGTGTGTATCTATGCGCATGTATATTGTAATAGCATCACGATTCGCGGAAACGATTAAGCATTGCACGAACCGGCGCACGCTATTGTTCGATTATTTTTCGTAAAAAGACAAAGCCTTTCGTAGGAAAACCAAAAAAAAAGCTTTCCCCTTTTCATTTTTCGCGAACGAACGATCGTTCTAAAATTTGAAATTTTTTTTCTGACCGATAACCAGCGATATGTTTCAAGTACAATGACGCCCGGCAACGAGAATAACTTACACGCGGTGACTTCCCGGTCGTCGTATTTTCGAGACGCGTATCGAGCTATCATCGTCAAGGTCGGCTTGAAAGTGTTTGCTCTTGACACAAGCGTACCGGCTATCGCCGATATACCTTTTTCGAGTAGGCTCTTTGAAAACGTTCAATTTAATAAGCGAACTTTAGCCGATCCTTACCCTTCTTGATCGAATATCGTTTGATCTATGTCAAATGGATATACGAGAAGATATCTTGTATCGTGTAATTAAACAAATTTATCCGATACGAGAATGCAAACAATTACAAAATATACTATAATAAAATATCAACTTTGATATTGATTGACGTCACGATGACACTAGCAGTTTATCTCGAGATCGTCTAGTCCGATCAACCGTGATAAACAACAATTATCGTGGCGCACCAGCAGAAAAACGCTGACGAGAATCATGGTCGAACGAGGATTTATATTTGGATTCCTTTCGTATTTCGAGTTCTTCGACGATGGGAGGCGATTATCGACTAGTTGCAATATCGATAAATTAGTCACAGCGTGCAACGATATCCATTTTATGGCAAACTCTTCGTTATTGTCTTCATCGACAGTTTATCCTTGCCTTTTATATAACCGACGAAGATTAAAACTCCGTATCTGTAGAGAATTCAATCGGAAAAGAGAAGCTGAGAGAACGAGCGAACGAACGAACGAACGAACGAACGAGCGAGATGCTTTTCAGTTCTAAGAACCGTGATCGGTCCTACGGATTTATGAACGTACTCGATCTACTTTTACGGTCATTGTAATCCTATATCCCACTTTCGTCCTTCCTCGTTGAATGAAAAAATGTGTAATTTATAACGTACGTTGACGTAAATTGGTAACGTTATTTACGCGTGCCTGAGAAACGCGACGCTTGAAACGAACATTATTTAAAAAAAGAACAACACACGTAATACTATATACATTGTATCGGGTATGACGGTCAAGTATTTTTCTCGTCATTCATGTAAAATATTACTGTGCAAACTTGCCGCTTTATAAGATGTCGCAAAAAGTGTTTGTTTTTGCCACTCGCTGAAACATATTATCGACCGCACAACCTTCCGAGTCGTTAAAAAGACGACGACGTAACGCACAGACCGTCAATAACGTGAGATTCATCGGGCCGCCTTTGAACGTCGAGACTAGATAAAACCTTCGATTCAAGGTCAAGGTATATCGATTCAATACGATCGCAGGAAAGAATACGTCGGTATGAATTTTCCTTAGCGAGCTATGAGACAAGAAATCTCGTTGCGAGAAGGTCGTAGATAGCGACAATGGAACGTATCTCGAACGGACTTGCGCGTTAACGCGCGATTCATTAACGTGAAACGTTTTTTTGCCGAACTCCGACTCGAACAAGAAACTAGTTACGTCGATATTTCATTTGTAACGCGATCCTTCTCAACCGAGGTGAGATAAACGAAACGACATCGCAAATATTATTATCCTCGTTCGATAGCGAGTATCCGGATCTCCGCTTAAAAGGAAAGATCGAACGCGCGTTAAACGCAAACGTCCGAAACGAGTATGAAATAAAACGAGTGTCGAGCCGTGTCAAGGACAAGCTCGGTCAATCGACAAGAAGGAAGGATAGCAGTGGCAATAGTAGCGGTGGGTGGAAGGCATCGACCTCGCAACAATTCATCTCGCTCGCTCGTATGATCCAGTCATCGCCGTGGAATGCATCGCAATCAAAACACGAAGAACGGAGATCCCTCGAAACGTAAGGACGCGGTATCGTCGACGTCTTTGTTTCTCTCTTTCTTTTCCACGCTTACGAAATATAGAAATTTCGTCCGATAAATATTTTACAAGATTCGTACGATGTTTGTTTGTCGCAGGCCAGAAAATACGCGCACCGGGAGATTTGTTTTTAACAAAACGCTATCTGGCACCTCGAAACGCGCAATACCGTGTGTTGCGAAAACAAAGAGAGAAACAAATAAGGATCGAGCGTGCTTCGAAACCCGTTTCTCTTTTCACCGATTCTTTTTTCTTTCGATATTATCGCAAAGTATTATATCAGCTAGCTCAAAGCCAAAGGAAACACATAAATCAGATCGATCTCCGTAGGGCCGTACGCCTACCTTCCTTCTCGAGACGAGCAACTTTACTTTGTCGTTGCAACGAGCGAGCAAATCGGACGTCGACGTGTAGTACCGGCTCTCGACTCTTTATCTTTTTTAACAACGTCATCCTCCGGCTGCGATCCGCCTTCTTCATCATAGTGATTCATCGTAAAGCAGCGCCGTTGTTTTTCTCTCACTCCTGGTCGAAGTTACAGGTGCGGTAGTAAAAGATAAAAGCAGCATGGTAATAAAAAGAAAGCGATCGAAAAAAACGTGTAGTATGTAAGTACATTGGCTCGACTTTAAACAAAGGAGGAAAAAGATGAGTAAATAATACGTGTATTCCCCGTTATCGCGTGACCGTTCGTTCGTTCGTTTTCTCTCTCTCCCTCGATTCGACATCTGACATTTTTCACTACGAACGAAAGAACGAAAAATACGTTTTTGTCTGATAAAAACTATATATTCGAAGCCGATCGACGAAACGACCGAATGCGCACGAATCAATGACATAATGCTCGCGTCTACCTGATCTACCATATCTAACGCTATATTTTCCTAAAGATTTCAACAACGATTTCAACGGTAGCGACGCGTCTTGCATCATTTCTCGCATCACTCCTCGCGTTCTTAGGGATTAATTCGAGTAAACGAGCGACGCAATATCTTTTCTAAATTACGACGAAGACGCGCAATAACGTGAAATTACGTTCGAAGATTGAACGAGAAGAAAATACCAGCGAATCGTACTGTATTCGACTAGGATACCATAAGTATACGACGTACACGCATATTATACCTGTGTTTATATCGCACATATGATAAATCGGGGCAGCATACCGTTGGCGGGCCAACGCGCCATTTATTTACGGTGCAAAAATAAGAATGAAAGAGAAAGACAGAGAGAGAGAGGGAAAGTTTACAGTTTCGACTGCTACATAAACAACCGATTGTCGCGATCAGCGTTTCTTATTCTTCTTTTCTATTTTTCTACGTCGGCTGTTGTGTCGTTGGCTCGACGTTGTCGATGGAACGCCGTCGTACGTCGTCATCGAATCCTCCTTCTCCTACAACGTGACGATGAGAAGACAAATTTTGCGAAGAAGACGCAATAAGGTATCTCATCCTACGAAAAGATCTCACGTCACACACGTCTCTCTCCACGATCTACGTGCTTTCGTCATCGTCACGCGTACGTTAATACTATACGTATACGACATATGTAAACATATACGTATATGCTTCTTTTACGTTAGTCCGTTACGTTAGTAATAGTCAATCGTAGCGAACGTAACGAACTCTAATTTACGTCAAAATAGTCTCTTTCTGTTCGCGACCGTCGAACGCTCATTTCAATTTCAAATTTAGCAGCAATAGGATAAACACGATTCGGTAAAAATATGGTTTATCGAAGAAACGCGAGCGACTCTATTTTTTCGCAAAAGCAAAAATATGTCATTCGTTATCGCGAATCACGGACGATTGAAGAGATATAGAAGAAAAACGAAGGACAACGTTGACGAAGAAAAACGCGTGTTATTTACTATGCGCGTCGATAAATATAGAATACCGTGAGATAATGCATAACAATTTTATTCACCTTCGATCGCGTGATTTCACGCGAGTGACGCATGCACGCGAGCGATCGAGCGAGCAAAGTAACTAGATAATATTATGAAAACCGAACGTTTAGAGAGTCATCCTCTCTCTTTTCGTAAGCTAATAGGAAGCGGTGGTACGAATTCAAGTTCGAGAGCGTTACGTATATACATAAAGCTATATATATTTATAGCTTTATATATATATATATATATATATTCATATATACATATATATGTGTATATATGAATATGTACGTAAGAGAAAGGGGGAGAGAAAAAGAATGAGAAATGACGAAGCGACGACTTTGAAAAGAACGCGTTCCTACCCACCCACGTTTAACTATCAGCAGCAGTTTATACGAGCGCTGTTCCAAAGGTCCGTTATACGCGCGTGCCATGGTCACTTGGCTTCCATCTCAACTTCCTCTTCCCTTTCTTCTCTGCTCGAAAGCAAAGCTTTGCGCGTGCTCTGTCGTACGACTACGATGGAACTCGGAGAGTTTGATTCGTTTCGATTAGCTTACACGAGCGTAGCGTAACTATGGCAGAAAACGAATAGCGCGTCAACCATTGGCCCGAAGACTCGTTCGTCGAAACATCTTTGGCTATTTCTCTCTTTCTCTGTATAAAGTCTAGGTCATCGAACGAGCTTACACAAGATACGATTCGTGTACTTTACCCGAATAGATAGAGGGCCAAATTAACGAGCGTAGCTCGCGCAATGCGACGAGTAATCCTCTCGAACGAAAACAGTATTTTCACTTTCGATTTTGATGCGCGCGTTAACACGGGCACGTACGGTAATCGCGATAATCTTATCTCGAAGTCGTTAAATATAACACATCGCGAATAAAATGGAAAAAGAACGAGAAAGAGAAAAAAACGAGCGAAATTTTGTCGGTACGCAGGCGAACCAGCAAAACAATTTTGTTTGTCCCAATGAAGGCGATACGCGCACGAAAAATACGTATACGTAGGTGCCCTCCTCCTACATACGAGAGCGATGTGAGTCACTCGATAGCGTTTTACAGCCATCCCAGATCCGATTTTATCCTCACGCGATACCTCAACGACAACGGCGACGATGCGACGTAATACATCTATGTATGTACGTCCCTATGTACGTGGCATCGTACGATGAGACCTCGAGAAAAACAAGTGGTACTTTTCTCTCTCTCTCTCTCGCTCTCTCGATACTTGTGAATGGACCGTTGGCCTTTCGAGGTCAAGCGAGTCTATGAGATCCGACGCTATCGGAAAACGTACGACGCGATGCTCCAAGATATTTCGTAAGAAAATGTACAATTTTGAAATTTTCTGTCGTCCGTCGTCGTCGATGTCGATGAAGCTCTAACGTAAGCGCACGTACGAAAATAATACTTACGGACTAAGAGATTTGCGTACAAATTACACGCACGCAGTGCTAATGCCAAACGATTTACGAGCGAACGACCCTTCTATTTCCTACCGACCGTCGTATCGTTATCGTCCACGCAACATCTTTTTCATCGAATCGTTCGACTTTTTTAATATGACCTTTCAACGCATATAATCATACTTTATCAAGCTGAATAACTTGTTCAAACCTACCCAACTACTGTTTGAAGGAGCGGCTGAATATTTTTGTGTTCCATCGTAATATTATCGCTTTCCTTCACTTTCTAATTCGACGCAGAAGAAACGAATAACGGTCGAGCTACTCCGACAAATTGCTGTTTTGTCTTAGACATGGAGAGATTCAAGCGTGACGTTTAAGGGAATAATACAAAAATGATTACATTTCTCTCCTTTCGCGTGAAAAACCGAGCGGGAAACAATGACGCGGAATAGCGATGGACGTCACTTTCGAGAGGAATTCCGAGTATCGAAATTCTATTTTCGAAGTAGCCCGTGATTTTGCGTACCCGTCCAATATGAGACGCCGTTTATCGAGAGATAGAGAGAGAGAGAGAGAGAGCGCGCGCGTGCTCGCGCGTGTGTGTCCCGTAATTATGTTCGTATAATGCGAGTACCTGTCGCTTTATCTGGAAACGTAAGTTTACGCTCGATTTGATCGTATTACGCTCTCTTCGTCGTGCATCGGAATGATTCTCGCGATGACGATCGCAACGATTTCCCAACTTTTTTCTTCGGATGTATTCACCGCTAATTCGATCGTCGACCGATGAAACAAACGTGCGACGACGTACGACAAAGACATTATTGCTATTGCGTTTTGTCTTCGTATTTGCTGGAATGGAACGAAAAGAAACAATACTTGGACGAAGAAACGCAAGTGAGAAGCGTGGTTCGTGCAAGACATTTGGTGAATCGCGTTCAAAGTATCGAGGAGTCCTTGAAGATAATCGAAACTTTCTTCTAGACGAACACTAAAGAAACTCGTAACGTATATAAGCGTACGAGCGTCCTTACGTTACTCCGTCACGAAATCGTGCTGATGCTTTAAAAGAGGCGAAAAAAACGCCATGGAAACGAGCGACGGAGGTGATCGACGCACGTCTCAAATTCGATTTCCAATGGATTTTCTTTTTTTTTTCGATCCATCGAATCGACGGAAAGGCCAAAAGATTCTCGTAATACGTACTCGACGATTAGACGATATCCAGCTGTTTATGGTAATTCATCCAGCGAAGCGCGACCTCGGTCTCTGCCCGATGTCATCAGAAATCCGACGGAATCTTTTCGCATTTCGTTCGAGCGTTAGAGTGGACCAATTTATATTTAGTTCGAGAAGTTATTCGTCGCGATAACAATGTTCCTCTCTTCGACGCACACACCGCACTCGATAAAAGTAACTGGCATCTCACTGCCGCGTCCTCGCCGTGTCCTCTTTCGAGCAACAATATTTGCTCTCGTATCTACGCGTTCTTGATCGAACGATCTCTAATCCTACGCGTTATCGTCGACTAATCCTCTTCTTCCGCAATTCTCTTTCATAATTCGTCGAAAAAAACGCACCCGAGAGAAGAAAAAATTGCGAGGCCGCAAAGACAAAGCGTCTCTCGCCCCACGACGAAACGAATCGCGCGACTGCCTGCGCTATACTGACAACTGGCTACGCTTCATAATAAAAGCTGGCGCCTCCTCGATCTTAGGAACACTCGCGCGCGCAGTCGCGTGATCGCCTACGCCACGCCGGATCTCGCGGTCTCCTCCTTATCGCCCAAATTAGAAAGAACCGGATGATTTTTCGACGAGCACCGATTCGAAGCTCGATGCTCTTTCGTAGAGAATTTTTTATTCCGATACGTTTCTATGTAAATCTAGTCGAAGCTCGTCCATAGTATTTCGAGTACGATGTTCGATCGAGATATCAAAATCTCATCGTCGACGATTACTCTTCGGATCATTCGATGCGATCGAAATATAATACAGCAAGGAAGTCGTTCTATTTTATTCTAATAACTAACGAATGTTCGTAGTGGAGATAAGGAAAAGCGCCGGCGATCGCGGTAGTCATGTGATCCTTTATTGTGGTAATGAACGAACGATAACTCTCTCCATGGTGATTATAATGAGAGGGACGGGTCGAAGAATTGCGTCGTTAGTTATGAATGAACAAAACGCGTTTTTCTGTTTCTCTATCTCTTTTCCCGTTCTTCCGACTTGCGATATCAACGGTATTTTTATTATATTAACGGGATATATATATATATATACGTGCGTATGTACGTACGTATATTTATCGTTTCCATCCTAAATTTAAAGTGCGGTTAAATCCGCACTGCAACATTGTTGCGGTTATATAATTGAGTTACTGCCGATATTTCGAAAAAGGAAAAATATTCGTTATCGCTTTCCCCGTTGAAAGAAAATAGGTGTGATATTTTTTGGATTTCGTGGTTCACGGAAGCACGCGTTACAAAAGTGGAACGACGAGCTTCGACTGTTGACAGTCACGAGTCGTTTATCCGGGTCAAAGAAAAATGTGTAGATCGTTAAAAACACGTTTGCCTTGTACGAGATCGTCACGGATGTACCGTTTGACAAGATGTACCGTCGTCCTAAGTTCAAAAAGAACTTCGTCGTTTTGTTTACTTTGTCGCTTGTAATCTATTCTAATCGTTAGACCGCGTATAAATATTATACTTTTTTTTATTTGGGACATATAAACACACGTACAGAGACAGACGAACGTACTTTCGATACTATTACAAAATACTCGAGCCCAGGGACGAAGTTCGGATTGTTTATATTTACGTAATACGTATTTCTTGATCTGACGCATCAATTAGCAGCATCCGTTGTTACACGTTCTCAGCGTCGAAATGAAACTTTCTGTGTTACGCAGAAACTCGTCAGGGCGCCTTCGATCACGAGTGAAAGGAATCGATAAGGTCACACACATGCGTGAAAGAACAAAATCTTATTGTTAACCGTTTTCTTGCTCTGATTTTCCCTCGTTAAAACATTACGTTGGTTCCGTTGTTGGGTTTGCACGAGTGTAAGGAAATCAGGAATTGTATTAGAATCAACAGATACGTTGTAATGCTCCCTACGATCTGCGAAAAGAACGAACAAACAGGATTATTGAAGTCGAATACGAATGTTGAACGCAAACGATTATGAAACTAATAAGTATAATTATTCGAACCGTTGTTACGAGAGACGCGTCCATAGTGAGTCCTTTGGAGGTAAAGGTGTTATCTCGATGCAATACTTGCAAGGAAAATAATTGCAGCTGCAACATTGAAAGCGTGTAGTCGAACGAATGAACTTTTTGCGGAGGACGTTACGAATGACGTTTTACCTCGTTTTTAATGTCCTTGTCCGTAGTATTGATAACTACCTCGTGGATCCTAATTCCAACCTCGGCAGCCTCGTTTTTAGCGGTTTCGCACGCCCACGCTATTAGACCTAACTTGATGGAATAATATGCTATCGATGTTATAAAGTAAGAATACCAAATTTGTTTCTCCAAGTTTATTTCTTTCTTATCGATCGTTTGCAATATGTAAAAGTATAGACTGAATGTTACTTCCGCGAAGGTCATCAAAGACGTTATAATAATTTGAGAACCAAAAGTCGAGTTCAATTGTTGAAGAACGTCGCTGACCTGTTGATGTCTCATTTTAATGGCCTTCAATTCTATTAAAAGCAAAGGATTCCTTTTTTCGTGATAGACCCTTCTCAAGAGATGAGGCTCGCCAGTGACGACGACGCGCTGAAGATTTTCCAAATTTTTGTTAATTCTTGTAAAACATTCTTTAATTATGCAGGTACAATTCATATAAAGCATATCCATTATGAAAACTATCAATGTAGCGTATAGTAAGGAGCACTTGCTGAGTGTTAGGACCAACGATCGGTTCAAAATGTTCGGCATTTGTCCGATCAGAAATAAAAAACCGAATATGTCTTTCGTGTGAATATATTTCGACAGCTTATTGAAGGTTTCGGAAGGTAACTTTGAGGCCACTAGATATAATTGTTGAAGAAATAACAATCTGCGATGTATATTGTAGTACGCGGTTACGGCTACCGCGGTACCAAGGATGAAATAAAAATTGCCCTGCAACATTCCCGGTACGCTATCGTATTTCAGTATGCGGGACACATCGGTTTGATAGAGAACAATGAAAACATGAACGACGTATAGACCTGTTACGAACGTGGTATATATGTAGCCGAATTTTGATATGCTCAAGCTCGTTGGAGTAACGTGATAGGGAAATACACCGAGTATGCAAGAAATCACGAAACATGGTCGCATCAAAGAACAATAATCTTTAGCGCGGAAAAGAAAGTATTTTTTACGATAAACGGATACTTCGAACTTCATGTTTCACGATTGAGGTCCCTACGATGACTACGAGATATAACAAGAACTCAACCGACTACTATTTATCTTCTTTCAAACTACATGAAATGTCTTTGTTCCAGAACTTTATGGGTCGGTAGATCATTTGTTAGCGATGAAGTAACCATAGCGATCATGTTTTTGGATCGATCGCTTATCACCCTTGGGATAAGGTACATTAACTAATGATGTATCATCGCTTCGGCGATAGTTAAGAAAATAGTTTCATACGCTTGTATCGAATTCTTCGTAAAGCGACTCGATAACGAGAATCTCTCGAGTCGATACGTTTACCCAATTACTTGTGTTACCTTATCGATAGTTTAACACAAAAATCACAGAATGCGTACGAATTGTACAGATCGTCACGAAAGCGAAAATTTAAATAAACGCGGGCACGCAGACGTTCAGTTTATAGATCAACTCGACCTAACCTAAATGGAAGTAACGCGCATGGCACAAGAAATTTTGAAGTGCCCGAAACGTTGTTGGCATTTTAAATATTTTCTATTTTTCATTTTTTAAACGTTATATCAAGGATTAGTTTTTAAACGTCGTTGTATATCGATTGAACATTTATTTATTTTCCACCGAGTGTCTTCTTCACAGTGAATCTTCGATGAAAATTTCAGTTTATGGTTATGTTCGTTTTTAATTACCAAATCGATTAGTTGTATTTGATAAATTTATTATTGATGCATTAGTTTATACAATGTACGATTTAACTTTAATTTTCAATGCGAAGAAAGGAAAAAGATGTAAATACCTTCGATACTTCATAAATCAATTTTGATAATCGATCGTAATACGAATAAACTTTTCCCTCCAAATTTATAAACGTGACGACTTTTAAAAAGTACGATGGAAGGTAATGTCATTGAAAAGGGAATAATAACGCAAATTTATCTTGAAAATTTTGTGTAAGTATTTGCAATAAAATATCGAATCTTTCGTTTCCATGTTGTATCAAATAACGATTCTTTATTTTTAATTAATTTATTTTTTCTATTTTTATTGAAAGAACTTATAACAAAGTTGTTATCAAACCTGGAAGAAATCTGAATTTAATCATTGGTCCTAACGGCACTGGCAAATCAACAATTGTATGTGCAATAGTACTTGGTTTGGGAGGCAAACCTAATATTATTGGTAGAGCACTACAGGTTAAAGATTATGTAAAGAATGGTTGTAACGATGCAAAAATTGAAATTACATTGAAGGAGAGCCAATCCAAATTTGTTACCATTACAAGAATATTTGATAGAACGAGCAAATCTTATTGGTTAATAAATGGACAATCCGTTAGTTCTACGACTGTACAAAAATTAACGAATAGTTTCAATATTCAGGTATCTATTCGAAATTCAATGTTACAAAATATTTTTATATGGAAATAATATTACAAAATTTTTTCGTACTTCCTTGCAGGTAGACAATCTGTGTCAGTTTCTTCCGCAAGACAAAGTTCATGATTTTTCAAAAATGAATGCTCAAGAATTGTTGGAAAGCACGGAGAGATCGGTTGGCGATCCAATATTATTAGAATACCATATCAAATTAAAGGAATATCGAGTTCAGCATAAGGATTTAGAAACGCAATTAGCAAGCGAACAACGTTTGTTAGAAACTAGAACACAAAAATATGAACATTTAAAGGAAATTGTTAGTACTATCAAGGAAAAAAAAGCGATAAAGAACCAAATTTTAACGTTGAAACAGAAAAAAGCTTGGATGCAATATGATCAAAAGAGAAAGCAATTGGTCGAAGTAATTCTTCAAAATCCAATATCAAATTCCAATGTCGTGTATCTTTGCAAATTCATTTAAATATTATTATTTTACTTGCATAGATAAAGAAGAAGAGAGACGTAGCAGAAAATGAAGTAAAATCGGTACAAACAAAACTCATACCATTAAATGATGCGATACGGAAAATACAATCGGACATTAGCACGCAGCAAAACATAGTAAATGACTATGTAAGTTCATTATTTCTGATATATCATTATTTATAAAAATGTTTACAGCATAGAAAACTTAATATCATTAATATCTCATACTTTTAGAATTCAAACAAAGTCATCAATACAAAGTCTAAAGCCAAGGAGGTAATGTCCAAAATATTTCAGATTGAAAATGAAATTAAAGAGGTCGAAAACGAATGTTCACGTAAAATACAAGCGGAACAAAATCGCGATCAGGATATAAATCTTGCGCAGCAGCAAAAAAGTAAACTGGACAATGATTTAAGTCTAATGATTAAGGATATTGGTTCAGGTTTGTACTTTTGTAAATTTATCGTATATGTATTTTAATTCTGTATGATTTAACACGTATACCAATTTATAGAAGAAACGATAGAAATGAAACAAAAAGAAATTTTGTCTCTCTTGGAAAAGCAAAAACGTGTTAATAATAATTTGGCGAATCAGATAACCATTTGCAAGCAGGAACACGAACGAATTGAACGAGAGATCAGAGGTACTTTTCATTATTACTTGAAAGTAGATCAAAGCCTGATCTAAAGATTGTAATTTGCTATTATGTCAAAAATTAATCAAACTGTTTTACTGTGATACTCTATTGAAAGTTTAAATCCATTTCAGCTGCAAAAGAAGAACAAAAATCCATTAATATCGAAGCTAAGAGATTGGAACTTTTGAAGCAGAGAAGTCCTGATGCGTATAGAGGTGTACTTTGGTTGCGTGAAAATCAAGATAAATTTCGGGGAAAAATATATGAACCCATGTTAACGTTGATTAATGTCAAAGATGTTACATATTCTAAATATTTGGAAAGGATAATTCCTCTTAGAGATTTAATAGCCTTCGTCTGCGAAAATAAAGAGGATATGAACTTATTAACAAAGTGTTTGAGGGATCAGCAGAAATTACAAGTGAATGTAGTACATTCTGACCCTAACAGAAAAATGTACATGGATCCGAATATACCATTAAAAAATATTAGAAGATTTGGTTTCGAATATTATCTAGCTTCGCTCTTTGACGCACCACCTGCTATAATGAAATATTTAATACCATCGTATAATTTGAATAATATACCAGTTGGATCACGTGTTGTCGAAGAAAATGTGGATAATGTACCACGTAGTTTATCCTGTTATTTTAGTGGTGGGTATAATATCTATTAACATCCGAATATTAATAATACGAATGTTCAAATCTATCATTTCTTTTTGCATCTTCGATATAAATAGAATAATTACGCTTTATTTGTTATAATTTTCATAGTATTATGTATTATTTACATTCGTAGAAAATTATATATATTCTGTGAATATGTCCAAGTATACTGGTCAAAGATCTATTAAAAAGATACAAGTAGCTGGAAACGGGTTATTATCAATAGTACTGGATACGAGTAAATTGAAACAAATGGAAGAAAGGTACACTTATAATACTCCGATATATGAATTTATAATTTTGTAAACTCAATCGTACTGATCACGGAATATTACATTTCTTTAGATTAAATGTTCTTGCGGAAAAAAAGGAAGAAATCCTGCATAAGATGAAAGAAATCGAAGAAAAGATGTGTACGGAGAATAAACAATTAGATATATATCGTGAAACTAGAACAAAATATCAGCATAACATACAGCAAATCCAAGCTCTAAGAAACAGAATATCCATAGCTAATAAAAAGATTGAAATTTTAGAAAATGAACGGACGAGTAGAGAAGAAATTATAGAGATGCATAATAAAAAGATTCAGGTTTTTATAGTTTATACTCATACGTTTTACATGCAGTATGACCATTAGTTTCCATACATAATTAATTTCTCTTATATTTTTGCAGACAATTGTATATAATCAGTTAGATAAATATAGAGAATATAATTCATTATTGAATGATTGTTTGAAATATGTAACGATTAACGAACAAGCTAAGTTAAGATTACGTTTGTATAAACAACTTTTGATAAACAGAGAGAATGAAATCCAAGAAATGAAAGAAAAGTTATCCGAGGCAGAGAAAACGTTTAAAGAAATTGAATTCGATTACAGGCCATTAAAGCAAGAAGCGATTAAAGCATACAACGAAGCAAAAGTTCTTACCAACGATCTTAGCCCGCAAGACGAGGACTTCAAACCTATAAACCGAACATTTGCTAAACTACCGCTTACGATTGAAGAAATAGATAAAGAAATAGCCGTAGCGCAGACCAAAATGTTTTGTATGAAACAAAGTGTTGATGCCGAAAATGTAAAGTATCAGAGACAAAGTCGTTTGATTATTATTATTGATTTTCTATAACATACATTTTTATTTCGTTTCTCATCGTACGCCGTATTACTAGATATTCCGGGAATACGAAGAGGTAAAAATAGACATGCAAAATTTAAGAGAATCCATAGAAAGGGAAACATTACAATTGGAATCCATTACACGAGACACTGTTAGATTACGAGAGCAATGGTTACCACCTTTGAAAAGATTAATTGAACAAATAAATGTGAATTTTAGTTCACATTTTTCAGATATGAAATGTGCTGGGGAAGTTACTCTTTTTCATGGAGATAATATTGTTAGTTTCATTAAATTCTTATGAATAATTATCCTAGAATTTTGGATTTTTTAAGATCAATATTTGATGAAACGAATGTCAATTTTCCTGCGTACATGCTTTCAGATGGACTTCGATCAGTACGGTTTGAAAATTCGCGTCAAATTCCGAGATACGGATGAGTTGCAGGAATTAACAAGGCACCATCAAAGTGGTGGAGAAAGGTCGTTAACAACTGCAATTTATATGATTTCTCTTCAAGAATTATCTAGAGTACCCTTTCGTTGTGTCGACGAGATTAATCAGGTATTTTTCAAATCGTATTTACGAATTTATTTGATATGTAACGCGTAATAAATACATTGATTGTATCTTTAGGGAATGGATGCGGTTAACGAAAGAAGAGTTTTTGAACTACTGGTTAATATAACAGGAAAGCCAGGTAGTTCTCAATATTTTTTACTGACACCGAAAGTGAGTATCCAATAATTCACGACATTGTAGATTGAAAATTAGATGTATCTTAATGTTATTCTTTTTACAGTTATTGCCTAATCTCTCATATTGTCAAACTGTAACTGTACATTGTGTGTTTAACGGTCCATTCATGATACCGCATTCGGAATTGGATACAGAGGAGTACTACAGAAATATCGCAAATCGTAGGCGAGATTAAGCTTATATTTTTTTATAAACTTAAGCATATTTACTACAAATAATACGTAGTATATAATGTGACTGCAAATATACTCAAGGTACATGTATAATCTTTTTTAATTTCTATTCAAAGAAAACGGATGAGAAAAAATCGATATATATATATTTATTTATTTATTCAAAAGCTATGATCGTAGGCATATGTTCCAATATAAAAATTTACAAAGCTATTCACTTTCTTCCCTTCTTCTTCTTTTTCTTTTGTGCTTCTGGCCAGGGAAATCCTCGACATTTTAAAACATCCATGATATTGTGACACGTATAATAAGCATTCTCCATGGCTTCTTCATTGAATATATCCATAGTGAACTTCATTCTTCCTCCACTTTTTTTTGTTCTCTTTGCACTTTTACTTTTCTTTCCGTTATTTCCCTTGCCAGATTTATCGTTATTCTTATTATTGCTGGTAGATCCTTTTCTTTTGCCTTTACCTTTGGTTGCCATACTAAGAAAAAAAAAAAAAACCAATACTATTCGTAATCGTACAACTACTTATTTATTCGCAGTAAGCGTTAATCATGTATTTAGAGATTTTCAAATACCTTTCGAAATGTTAACAAATTCAATCACGTATCGCGAGTACTTGCTCTTTCGATATACGAAACGGTCTATGCCGTTGCTATGTCCGTCAGTTGTATCAATAAAAGTACTACGTATTCATCGCTCTTTAAATATAATCGCGCGCGAGTAATCGCGCTTTGTTATATTTAAAAACGAATAAATAAATAAATAACTAGGTGAAACGACATACAGAATGTATTTTCCTATTAAACAATAAATGCCATGTAATTTGTTTTATTAAGAAGTACAAGCCGCGACATCGATACTTAGAAAAGTAGATACGAAGAAGGATCAAACGAAATTGGAAGAGAACTTCGTCTAATTGAACCTTTCGGAAGCATTCGTGAGAAGCGCAGACGCGATTCATGACGAGTTTGACTTGGACAGAAGCGCGTTGGCCGTTCAACGGAAACTATCGTACATTTCTAAGTTGCATGTAACGCGATAACGTCTCGATACGCGTCACAAAACTTTTGCGAAGAGCTGTGATTGTTCTTCTTTTCGGTGAATGAGAATAAACAGGATTCTATGTGTGAAATTCTGTGTGTTTGAGCACAACTCGTAAAATGAAGTGTTTTTTAACAGTTGCTTTTCTCGTTGCTCTTGTCTCATACAACGAGGTACCATTCCGTAAGACAATATGAAATATTCACGATATACATTTTTCTGATCGCTTGCTATTCATCTCATTAGTATCGCATAGTACATTTTAATTTGTTTTCACCGACGTTCATCGACGTTCCCTTTCGTATTCTCTTTTGACATTTATCTCGATATACATTCCATTTGGAAGTTTCCAGACAGGTCGCAGCAATTATACGGTTTCACGATTCCGTCGTCTGAAAGTTCTTTCGTTGCTACGCACAATAATTCATCTTGTAAATGAAATTTATAAGAAAATAAATGATCTTAAAACAAAGTCAAAAGTTAAAATTGCATTTTCGTAAAATAATGTAACGCGACGGGTAAATTTTTATGAAAATGTTCGCGTTGATCACGAATCGCTGATAAAATTCTTCGTTTGTGTGGCCAATTCGAAGATTGAACGTCCTTTGTGACGCAAATGTATCCCGATGCAACTAAACGTTTAAAAAAATAAGATTAGAAAAATCGAACGAAAAACGGATAGTATCCAGTCGTTCGTACGTATCAAACGTAAGGTTTCCCTCGCTCTTATTTATCTGTGCGCGCATGCGCTCGTACGTAAAGAATGTTGCGCGTTTTTAGCGTGAATTTACGTTCGAAACGGTATATCTCTCGTCGAAGAATTCGAAACGAAAAGTATTCGGGTGCACGAATCGTGAATCTAGATCTCTACAGCGAGAGCGAAGACGATGTAGTAGGCAAGTATGTAAATTTGCTTTTATCATTTTTATCATTCGCTTTTATCATTCGCTTTGCGCATCCGGATCTTTTGTGAAACTCCGCGAGAGAACCTGCGTATCAAAGCGGCACTTTGTAAAACGTTCTTTGAATAAGCGTACGTTAAGACCGATAAAAGTTTGTAAACGCACGATGTGCGTGTGGAAATTTAACGAGGAGAATTATCTTTCTTGCAGGCTGCTACCTTTACGGTCACGGATAAGGTATATTTCGACGTGATGATCGACGATCATCCTGCCGGAAGAATCGTTTTAGGCTTGTTCGGCGATGTCGCTCCGAAAACAGTGAAGAACTTTCTTACGATAGCTACGACCGGTGTAAACGGGAGAACTTACGCGGGCACGCTCTTTCATCGTGTCATTAAGAAATTTATGATTCAAGGTATCGTTAATTATTCCTACGTTGCACATTAATCGCTCCTTCGTACAAATATATTATACAAAATACCATCGTACAAACGAATCGAATCTCAGGCGGAGATATCGAAAATGGCGATGGTAGTGGATCGATCAGTATCTACGGGAAATATTTCGACGACGAGAACTTTGATTTACAACATACCGGACCGTTTTTCCTTAGTATGGCAAACTCTGGTGAAAATACCAATGGCTGTCAATTTTTCATTACAACCGTTGCTACGCCTTGGTTAGACGGAAAGCATACCGTTTTTGGAAAGGTAAAGAACGAGAATATAGAGAAGAATCGACATACTTTTCGTACTTTTTCTAAAGCGTTCAATTCGACAGGTAATCGAAGGACAAAGTGTAGTTTTCAAAATCGAACAGACAAAGACGGACGTCCATGATAAACCAGTCAAGCCGGTAGTCATATCCGAAAGTGGAGTAATTCCGGTGACGTCGCCGTTCCTCGTATCCGATGATCCCTACAAGTAAATTCATATACCCCCTGTCAAATTATCTCCTTCGATAATCCCTTGTAGCGTTTTTTCCTTTTGCAGACAAAAGATATTTAGATAGTTGGAAACTAATGGGTAACGTTTTTAATTGATAAGTTAGATACTGTACGCTTCGTGTTTAATCCCTTATATGCGTTAAGCGTAATAAAGATCCTACTGTTGCGTAATGACATTTTGCAAATCCATTTAATTTTAATCAAGGTACTAATCAATATGGTTTCCTCGAAACGATTCACGCCATCGTTCATCCATTAATTTGCAGTATCTGGGAATGGATCAAAGCGACCTGCGTACCATTGACTTTCAGTTTCACGGTTCTTGGTTTCTTTCACTGGATGATGAAGCAACTTGACGTTTAAAGATAATCTAGAAAGTGATTTTATATAGCGAAACCCGTGGAAAGAGAAAGAGAATATCGCGGAATATCGATGGAAGGTGCTCGATCGTGTAAGTCGTGTATATCGAAAGCGAATATTATTTACGTCGATGAGGGTATTGCTTATCTCGACAAATCTCAATAAATATTTGTTAATTACGAAAGAACGATGTTTTTCGTCCCTTCCCCAAAGCGCGTAAGACGATATGTACGATCCTGGCGGCGAGGCAGCGTCGCGCGCTAAGGCGCATGCTCGAACCGCTCTATCTGCCTGCCATCGGATTACGCGGTGAGCGGTAGTAGTAGGGATTGACATGTCGCGCAGAAAGGATACGCTACGAAACAAGTGGTGTTTATCGCTTCGGTAGTAACGTGCCGGCAGCGGTGACGGAACGCGTCTTTCGCAACTCGCCGAAGAAAACTAATGCGTTCGAAGAGGATCGAGCACGAGCCGACTCTCGACGATCGTAGTGCCTCGTGGAACGCGTACGTCTCGTCCCTTCGACCCTAACCAAAGTGGTCGCGATTCGTTCGTAGCTAGTTGTGCGACACAACGGTACAAACTTTAGGGAAGACGAAGATAGATAATAGAGCGATAGATGTAACATTGGCGTTGGTGATAAGAGAATTAGTGATATTGTTATTACTTTGACGGAGGCTCGAGTGGACTGGGAGAGCGCATGTTGCTCTCTTCGAGATTCGATCGGTCAAAGAACAGCTGGGAGAAAATTTCGAAAAGGAAATGTTTTAAAACGCAGTCCCTTCAGTCGCATCGTACAAGGTATTTATGTACAAGATATCTCTTAATCTTTTTTCCTTTGTTTCCACGTTTCCTTCTTAGAGGTTAAGTGTTTTTCTTTTATTCAACTTGTGCTCGATCCCACGAGTTTGGACAAGGTCCGCGAATTCCGCTCTAACGATCGAGTGCAAAGATTATTCGATTTTTTCGAAGAAGGCGGAAGCACGCGTCAGATTTGCATCGGCAATGTGTACGATCGAAAATCGAGGAGATCCCTTACGGTAACCTCTTACGTTCGTGCCTTTCATCCGATTCGTTACAGTTTCTCGGAACTCGGGACCGAAGTATCAACCTTTTCTTTTCTCTCTCTTATTTTATTCGAATGATCTCATCCAGGAAACGGTAGTCATCGTTGTTATGCATCGTGCGAAAACATACGCGTACATGCTCGAGCAAATTCAAATGTTATCTATTAAAATTAACGAACACCGTAAATCGTACGATTCGATGATCTTTGGTTATAAATTGATTTCTACGAAGATTCGTTGGATCGACTTTCTTCTCGATTTCTCGATTATTATCTCTCATTCGCTCTGCCTTTTTCGCGAGTTACCCTCGTAAAGCGAACCGAGAAAAGTCTCTCCCCTTTCTTACCGAAATGCGAATAGTCGTAAATGAGTTGACATTTACGAAGCATTACGATTTAACAAAAGACGTGGAGGTCGCCGAGATTGAAGCGTTGGCACAGTTTCCCAAAGCCGTTCATCGATCTGTTTATAAAGACGGCACCTATATTCGTCATCCTATGCACTTACGTGTATACGTGCACAATGCGAATAATACATAAATTCCCACCGTTCTTTGAATCTTGGCGCGAGAAAACGATGCACGCGCGTCCCGTTTTGTCTCGATATTTAATACACTTTTCGTTGCGCTATGTCACGCTTGCACACGCGTCGTATATTATATACGTATACACGTATTACATTATACAAATTTTCTCGAATTTTATTGCACAGAAAATGACAAGTTATGGGAAAGACCCTTATCGTATCGCGCGTATTCCCATTGCACTTCTAACGCAGAAGAAGACAAAAAAGAGAGATACACACAGAGAGATAGGGAGATTAGATTAGGTAATTGCAATTGTCCGTAGAAAAGTACAATTTAACGTTATGCTTATGTCCGCTTTGAAGCCGTTTCAAATTTGACACACTCCCTTGATTAATCGTGTCGCATGTCACGAGTGTTAGCACGCAAAACGCAACATACGTCACGTCGTTCTCGCGTGCACACCCTTTCGTAAATGGCTATCCAAGGATCGTAGTACGTCTCACAGGTTCGTAGAAGATTCGAAAATCATCGAGACGGTATTGGTTTACGAGCTACACTTCTTCCTTTTCGGATTGCATAGTTCAAGGTAATTCAATTCCCAACTCGTTAATTGGAAGAGCGAGAAAGAAAAAATTTACATTCTGTTTTCTCATTCTCTCTCTCTCTCTCTCTCCCTCTCTCTCCGTTTCAAATGAAATCTCCAATATTAATTGGAGAAAAACATTAAATGAGATTGATTAAAGAAGATATAGACGTCTGAAAGTCGATCGAAGAGGATCAAATACCGTTAGTCGAATCAAAAAATAATACGTATCTAAAGAACAAAGAGTTCACGAACGGTCATAGGAAAGCGATAGTTCTGGCCACACACAGTGTTATTCTAGATACGATCGATCGTGTACGGATAGCTAGATACGTGTGCTCTATCCATTGAGCAACATAATATGTACATATATATATCATCCGTCTGTTACTACAAACACCTTTCTTATGTCATAGAGATATTCGTTGCGTTTTAAGTCCGAAAGAAAAAATTGTGATAAAGTTATTACGAAGGAAACGAACGATAACGAACGAATTCGTCGGAGAAGAAAGCACACAGTACGAGAATTTGGCGAGTACAAAGAATTCGGAAAAGTGCCAACCAAGATCGCCGACTTTTCGAAATGATACTTTCGTCGGTTTAAAAAATTCTATAAAAAAAAAACGAACTCGAGATCGAGTCGATATCGTTGAACGTTTTCGTGGCTGACTCATGGTAATCGAGTTTAACTTATTAAATCGTCTTCGATCGTGAAGAACTAGCGACTACTGATATATCGGGTAATAGCTCCTACGAGAAATTTGTACGCGAATGCATCGAAAAATGTGACCGCGTATGTACGTGTACGTATTCTCTTCGTGTCGATACTAACTGTTATCACGCGTCCGTGCTTTTTTTTTCGATAACTTCGAGCATGTTCATTTTTTTTCCACGTATGTAATCGCGAATCCCATAGGTAATTCGAATCTATCATTTCGTGTCGTACGGTGAAAGAGAAGTCGGCGCACCTCCCGATGGAACGACGAACCTTCTTCTTTTTTCCCTGTAATTGCTCCGTAATTAAATTGGGTGTGCCACTACTTTTTCGTCGTTTCGTAGAAAACCTTTACAAAAAGCACCGGACGCATGATTTTTATCATTTTTACTCGTCGTTAAAGAAGATCGTTACCAACGAGAAACATCGCTTTTGATTCGTCTTCGTCAAATGGAAAGTACAGGCTAGGAGTGTAGAGTTGCGTCTGAATAAATCCGAGCGAATTTGTGCTGATTTTGATTCGTGGGAGGAATATCTATGACGAAACCAGGAAATGGCGCAGGAGAAGTGCGGCTGTTGTTCCTGTCACGTATCGTCGATGTTACCTCGTGTTCCATTATCGTCGGACGCAAACACTCTGAAGAAAAAATACCGACCGATCGTTTCCTAAAGCGTGCCATGTGGTTCGAAACAAATCGATTCTTAAAACGGAACCGTTATCTTTTTGGCAGTACAGCGAACGAACATACGTTGCCTTTGAAAGCCGTTAAGCTTTTACGCCTGACCGTTCTGATGTTTATATTCGTTCCTATCCGAGCACTTATTGCTGCCTTTTTGTTAAGGGCGATCTTTAAAGCGTCAGCACTGCGTCTCCTGGTAAAACAAGGTTAAAGGCATTCGACTGCAGCAGTGCCGTATCGATTGTAGGGAGAGAGAGAGAGAGAGGGAGAGATTGAGTTGACGAGAGTAGTACCACATCTCAATACGTACTTGAATCCTTGGTCAGATTGAATCGTCTCTGATCGATTTCTTTCCTTCTTGTTTCAGGGTGAAAGACCAATCGTGTAGATCGAGTCATGACGGCATATTGGTTCAACGTCATTCTTTTCAGGGTCTTCTTTCCGGCCGTATTAGCAGGATGTAAGTTAACTATGCGAAACGAATCGTTGGTTAATTAAAATAGTCGGAGAAAAAGAAAATAACTTGCGTAGTCTTCGATCGAAGAACGAAAAAAAGCAACGATTTTTATTATTCGAAAAAAGAGATACGAGATATGTTCGATGACATCGTGCCATCGGAATGGTTTTTACGACAACTTAATGACCTTAGATCGTGAGAACCTTTAGTCCGTTGTGAATGCGTGTTTCTGTATTGCAGAGAAAGCGATTTGTATTTTTTGTTAGCGTCACGAACAGAAATAGAAACTCGGTATCGGTTCTGGGATATCAAAAGCGTATTGTTGCAATGTAAAATGTTTATTTTAATCTATTATCGTTTTCTAGTACAATTGGTAATTCAGTTTTATTTTTTTATGTGATTTCTAGTAGACACCGCCGCGACATTTTTAAGCAGCGTGCCCAAGTGTTGACTAAAATTAGATGACCCAAGTTTTCGTTTCCCTATCGTTCGTCGACGTTGTCGCAACGCTCGACGTTGTCCATTTCTCTGAAATATTCTCTTCTGTAATTCGATAGTACTCAAGAATTTCTTTTGCGTTACATAGAATAACATGCATGATTAAATAAGTCAGCCAGCTTAAAGTAATTAACGATAAAACTACGGATTATAAATTGTGGTTTCATCCTACGTAAAAGAAATGAAAAAAGAAAAAAAAGCACGTGGAATGACAGAAATCTCTCCGCTATGCGTGTGACCTCATTACGCACGAGTTTCGTGATCCTCCTTTCATCTAGGTCCGCTTTGACCTTTAACTTTGTCGGCAAGATAAATTATTAGACTCGTGAAGAAATTAAAGTGGTTACCAACTTCTTTTAATATTTTCGTACGACTCGTAGTAGCCATGTATGCATATATTCTGTATATATATATATCTTTTTTTGTTTCTCCTATGCGGAATATTCAAAAATTTGTTAATTAAACAATAATTTGCATACATGCAGCACGATATAAGATAAACACCATAAGATATCAAATATCGAAATTTAGTAACAGTACGGAGCGTCCGAATTACTAATTACACATAGGTAGAAAAGTTACAAACGCTATGCGTTACTTAATAATCCACGATCGATCTATAATAATACTTTAATAATTGTTCGCGTTTAGGGCATTTCAAATGGACGCTCGATGCTCACAGCGACGATCTTTCTTTCGCGCTTTGTCATAGTAATTAGTATTCCGTATCTAAACTCAACGTTCAACGTTCAATGCTTCGTGTTCGTCAAATCGTTGAATCGCAAGTTTCGCTCAAGAGTGTGTACAACTGAACAGTGTATACCAAGAAGACACAATTTTTTTTAGATTCGTGACATCATCGCATAAATTCCTACAGCTAATAAAATTAATTTAACGATTATCTCCAAGGTACGATATGGCGACCGGTAGGACTATCTCTCGTATATTTGGGTCTCATGTTATACTCGCCGATGGTCCCAACGCCCACAAGCAGAACTATGTCCGGTCATACGGGACTTTATTTGAAGGCAAGCATCTGTTTGTGCTTCCTCGTAGCCATAACTCAGCTCACGTTTCACATAGTTTTATTAGCGATGCTGCCATATGGTCATTTTCTTCAAGACTGTACGTATGACAGAAAACTATCTAATTCAGGCTACCCGAACGAAGTAAACATCGATAGTGCGTTTGCAGGTCAATTTATGGAAAAACTATTCAGACACATAGGTTTAGTAAAACTAGATAACACATCGGTATGGGAGGTGTTTTACTGGCTGACACCGGAATTGATTCTTTTACCGACAACGATAATTATATACGTCGCGTGTCGTTTCTTAACGCAAAGTAAACCGAGCGACGACGAAGGGGAAGTATCAGTTCAACGTCTAAATGATTCCGCCAAGAAAACCGAGGATAGGACCACGAAGGTGACTTAAAATCGACTCGATAAAGTTAGCGATCGTCTTTGGATCGACGTAAATTCGTGTATCCACTCGTTACGCAGATAATCAACTTCTTCGGTCATATCGGCACGTACGTCGTTCTTGCCTCCTTGTGCTGTACGGCATCTTTGAAGCCATCGGTGGAAGGAGCGTTCTACTTTCTGGTTTTTCTCGGCGCCGCCACATGGTGGGCTTGCAACAAGGAATTGCGAAAAGGTTTTGCAATTATATGCAAAATCGTTATGGTCGTGGTGATCGTACACATTCTGGCGCTACTCGGTTATCAGAATCAATGGCCTCAAGAACTCATACCGGTCAATAGCACATGGTCTCGTTATTTCGCGCTCACTGCGATTTATCATACCAACTGTAGTCGACCGACGTACGTGGAATATGCGGATAAAAGCGATTGGCTGCCTTACGGATATGCATTGAGACTCTTCTGGCTCTACTACGTTCTGGCTCTGCAATCTCGATTTCTCAGTAAAAAACCAGTAAGTCACATTAATTACATTTAACACGTTTGTATAATTGCCAATAGGTTTTGATCCAAAGTTAAGACCCGATTGAATTAAGCTCGCGGTAAGGGTATTTACTTATAAATTACTGAATTCGATTCTTACGGCCGTCCGTGCGACGCTATACTTAATTTTGAAACGAGACCTAGAGGCTTTGTTTTCATCGAAAGTGCTCTTTTCAAGTATGCCTATTTTTGTTTACATTTAATTAACAGTAATAAAAAGAGAGTGCGAAAATTATTAAACAACTATATGCTTGAGCAACTTCAATTTCAACTAACAAAGTAACAAATCTATCGGAGCCGCATTAACAGATTCGGTTAACCTCGACGTCTGGTGTTCTTTATCAGCTTTCATTTAAGCGTGGACAATGTACGCGTCGTCCAAATTTCTAAAGCTGTATATAATACATCGGCTGCCTGTTGCGTCAGACATACGTATTTAATCTATCACGAATGAAAAAAGTAATTAATAACGTCGCTATACCTACAAATTGCTTACGAATTAAGATACATTTCACGATAACTTGTTAATATCAAACGAGTCTACGCGAAATATTACGATGACTCGTCAATATCAAACGAGTGTACGCGAGCGATCGTGCGAGTTTGGAATTGTCAAGAGTAGATAGCAACGCGAATATAGCATAATTATCGGTTCTGTTTTCTCTCCTTTATCCGATAAGTAGCTTTTACTAACGAAGCTTTGCAGGCAAAGAAAGTGGCACGATTAAGCGGTAAGCTCGAGAACTTGGACACGCCATTGTCCAGACACGTTTCGATCAGACGAAGGACACCGTCCCAAAGATGGCAATCCGCACGACGGAAGGCTCGCGTAAGGATTTTTCCTGCATGAGCCAAATCTACCTACTTAAACACCTCGATACCACCTTATGTGTTAAATATCGGGATGTGTAGCATGAACATGGAATTTCTTTATTTTTCTCGTGAAAGACATTTTATTTCAGATCGCGCTTCGCGGGAGGATACCTTATAATTCCTTTTTGATTTTTATTCGTTGTCATGATTATGCTTTGTAACGCAAAAACACAGATTTTGTTTATCCAATGAAAGAGACGGTGGCACTTTGCAGGGAGAATGGAACGAAATGAATCGATCTGTAAAATGCTTCGGTCTCTTTCAACAACTTTCTGAATTTTGATTTGCTGTGGCCTTACAGATTTATGGTTGTTCCTTAACGCTGAGCAAAACACTTTTCCGTTTGGATGCCGCTATGTTTAGTTTGCCATTGTTTTAGAGGCCGATCATTGATACGTCGACGACGATTCCCGACGAGAGGACTCCCGTACGTATATCGTTCAAATATGCACGAGTAATTCAATAATTCTTAATCTTCGAGTTTCTATATCGTTAGTGTACGTATATGTTGAAAAAAATCTTGTTGTCCGATATTTTCTCTACGCTATCATTATTCGTACTAACACTTTGGTGAAAGCACTTCACTTCACGATTTAATTTTATAATTCCTGCACGCAGATGCTTAATGATATAATAATTTCGCTTGTCGACATTAATTCGATGTAATTACAAAGATGTGTAAAGATAACTTTTCTTAGTAGATTGATTCGTATTTTCCGAGCATCGGTAAATAAGTTCGTAAATATATGAAACGTCGATCGTTGCGTTTGTTAGTTGATGCGTTTTGGATCTGGAAGAACAGGACTTTTGCAAGACTCCACCGGCAGCGTTATCATACAAGATGGTCATCAAGATGACGGCATTCAATTGCAAAGTCTCAGCGATGGTTCGTAACTTCTTACTGAAATCTACGTTCACGCGGTCTATCGATTTTACCGATTTTAACAATGAATTCTGCAGGCGTGCCTGGAGACAATCCTGGAATTTTTGAACATATCATTATGGCAGTGTACTCGATATTTCAGTTACTAATCAATTCCTCTTACCTCGCTATGAATATCATCATGATGGTGAGGAAACGGATCGATTATTTCGATTTTGATTATTTCGAATTCGTTAACTCGGCGTGTCCTATCTCCTATTTAGACGTGGAGTATAATGTATCACAGTTGGATGACCTTCGCCCTTTTACTTTGGGCTTTGATCCTATGGATGATGTCCAATAAACGTGCTTCGATGATGAAATGTTCACCCTTCATCGTCTTTTATTCGACTCTTTTGTTACTTGGACAATACGTTTACAGTATGGATTTGACCGAGGAAGAACTACCGACGACGGTCAACGGCATAAAAATATCCGAGATAGGCTTCAGCAAAGCGCAAGAGCTCAGCCGTTGGCATCTGATCGTTAAGGTATGATCGAAATAAAATGAAAATGAAATATTTTTCTTTTTCCGATAGAAAAAAAAAAAAAGAAAGAAAGAAAAGCAAAATCCGTTCCACTTCTAGTGTTCGTTCATGTTGATATTTTGGATCACGATGAGACAGTATACAGCAGAGTGGAAACAACAGAGACGACTGTCAACTTTGAGAGACATGGTTGCGCCTTTGCACGTTTCAGTTACCACAGCCACCACAGCTATGAATTACGAAGTGCAAGAAGTGAAAAGCAAATTTATGGAAGACGTTGGTATAATCTTGAAACAACTTTTGACAAAATTCTGGATAGCCGTCGTAGCTGTTATGCTCTTCATTTGTGGTATCACCGGTGAACGAATGACAGTTTTTAGGATTATTTACATGTCCTTGTTCCTCTTCTTCGTGATCACATTTCAGGTGACTCAAATATTGATTATTGACTAGTCGCGATTAAGGATCGGCTGAGGTAAGATCGTAAGTAATAATCGATTGGAAAACTTTCAGATATCCTGGTTAGTATGGAGAAAGGTGATGTATACATTCTGGATAACCGTCATTGGATATTCGGTAATCATGTTGATACTCGTGTATACCTATCAATTCCAAAATTTTCCGGAATATTGGAATTACTTGGGCATAAACAAACAATTGCAAGTACTCGCGTTTACCATACTCGCGTTAACCATATCATTCCCTTATTACAATCATTGTTTTCTCCGCAGACAAATGGATATTGGCTTGGAAATATATGAAACGAAAGATTTCTTCGTAAGACTGCTGATACCAACATTTTTCGTTATTATCACGGTGGTTCAGATGCACTATTTCCATAATGACTTCTTAAAGATAACGACTATCGATAAACTCGGGTATGTGATCCATGTCGATTCATTAAGAAACTTTTCATCGAGAAAACGCTGGACTTTTGTACGTATAATTTTAACAACCGAACATTTTCTCAGATCAGAAAGTGCTCTTAGACGATCGAGTCTCGGGCATAATCCTAGTTTAAATCATTCCACAACGTCGCCTACGGAAATTATTCTTGGAGAAGAAGAGACATCCAATGTCTACACTTTGAATCAACTTAAACGTACGTTGATTCGTATTAATTTATTACGTTGAAAGAAACATATATCGGATCGTACAGGATCGCTTGAAATACGTTTAAACGTTACTATATATTTTTACAGGAATGTCAAGATTGGAAAAAATCGAATTTATAAGAAATTTAATGAATCATATATACAATTTTTACAATTACACTTGGTTGTTCCTTGAAATTCACATGCAGAAAATTATCTTTATTTCTCTGATTCTTTTGTGTATCAGTGACGTGAGTTAAACGCACGTTGTATATGATCTTATTAATGGGCCTGCAATATATAACTGTTATCATTTTCAGGTATGCGCAATAAACTTCCTCTTCGTCCTTGCTATAGTTATCGTAATTAATTTCAATAGGAACATACAGATCATGTCGATCAACATTATAGTTGCGATCATTGCCCTCTTGATGGTAACGAAGATGTTGTATCAAATAAAGTATATCGATCATAGTAATTGGAACGTAAATTGCACGGTGAGTAAATAGTTAATAGTTACAAACGACTATTTGCTGTATTCGTTTTCATACTAACGTCGCTAAATCGATGGTATTGTAGAGAGAAGTTAACGAAAATATAGGAAAGTACGCTAGCAATGACACCGTATACAACATCGCAGAATGGTTTGGTATAAAGAAAGGTGAACCAGGACATCTCGCAGAATTGTTGAAGGGATACATTGGTATCGTCACAGTAACGACCTTAAGAAAAATCATTCGAATTCGACAGTGGTTTTTTCGACAAAAAAAAGGGGAATCTTTGGACACTCCTCAAGTCATGTTTCCAAATATTGTCAGAGCAGACGCAGACAAGGGTATACCAGAATGCTTGAAGTTCCTCTTTAATTATGGATTTTATAAATTCGGCCTTGAGATGTGCCTTATCGGAATTGTGGCACTTATTGGCATGAGACTCGACTTTTACTCCGTTCTTTATGGTTGTTGGCTTCTATTGTTCTTCCTATTAAAGAGGAAAACCATTTCTAGGATATGGCCGTTCTTTAAAACGTTCGCTATAATATCGTTGCCTGTACAATATGCTTTGGTGGTAGCACCACCTACGTGGTTTTGCATAGGTACGTATAATTTTGATAAGAAATCTGACGTGACGTAGCTTCGCTCGTCGATATAACATAACATATTATTTTCATCTAACTGCATTACCTAGAATATCCTTGGAGTCATTCGGAGATGTTACGAAGGCTGCAAGAATGGATGTATTTCCCAGATCCAGATTTTCCACCGAATCCTAAGAAATTAATCTGTAGGTATTGGTTCGTATTGCAGTAACGATATATTACCATTATCCTTGACTCTTATCTTTGACTTTTAGGTGACTTTTTATTACTGATGATGATCAGTCGGCAGAGCCTTGTCTTTAATATTGAACAAAATATCTTAACGTCCGGTCAAGAATTCGTAGCCGGTCATAACTTTTCTGTTTATCAAAACATGGACAATCCGAATTTTATAAATCCTGTTAAAGACTACGTCTCTCACATACACAGCTGGTTAGACGTATTTAAACGTGGCAGCATGATGAGTCTAATGTGGATCACTCTTTCCATTATGTTTTTGGCTGGAACAAAAAGAACGAATTTGTTCTCCCTTGGATATCTTATCGGTGCCTTTGTATTACTATGGCAAGGTAGCGATTTCTACTTGAGACCAGTCAGGACGATACTCAATTGGTGGAAGATGTTACTTGGTTACAACGTCATTGTGATCTTTTCAAAATCCTTACTTCAAGGTGTCGGCTGTGTTCTGATACAAGAGGTAATATCTCCTTTTATCTCGCTCATTCCTACTTCCGCAAAGTTTGCTCTTAAGAAGCAAATAATAATAGCGAAAAATAATGATAATAATTCCAATGTTTAGTTACAAGATTCTGCCTGCTGGCTGGTCCAATTACTAGGTATCGCCTGTCTAAAAAAATTCCACAGCGCAACCGACAATTTAGGAATCGGAGGAGACACTTGCCAAGTACCACGAGAGGACATCGGCATGGTTTGGGATGGATTATGTTTTGGCTTTCTCTTGATTCAACTGCGCTTCTTTAAAAGCTATTACTTCTTCCATATCGTGGACGAAACGAAGGCAATGAGTATATTAGCATCACGAGGGGCTGAGCTTCTTGAGGAGCTGCATCAGAAACGCATAAAGATCCAAGATAATGTGGAAAAGGCTATCCTACAGAAACTCAAACACAAAATGGACAAGATTAAAGCTAATCAAAGAAAAATTCAGGGACCATCGTACAGAGAACCTGAAACCCATCAAATAGGTAAGACATCGTTTCTTTATTATCGACCGTGATTATCAAAGCTCAAATGCGTTCTAATAATAGAATCGATTTATTAGATTAGTTCGTTTGTATGAATATATCGAAAAAAAAAAAAAACGGTACGAACTTTGAACTACGCACGATATTATTATAAATTGTAACGAGGAAATGACACGTCTCGAAAGGCAAGTCAAATTCCTAATTCGGCTGTGATACAGCCCTAATTCAGTTTGACAAGAGAAATGATATCGATTTTAAATCCCTTGTCGACCTCGTCGACACTTTCGAACAGTTTTGAAAGAATTAATCTCATTCCCTCTCGACCCCATTGTCCTTTATCATCGAAGCCGATGCAGTTTATTCTAGTGAGCCGAGCATGTGAAACGCGCATTAATTCGCACCTTAATCCGGAGTATCTTTATTTAATGCAAACGAAAAGGGGAAGCACCTTTGGCGAGGTCTTCCAGCGTGAGTTCGTGCGTTTCGTCGGGTCACACGCCACCGCAGGGCTATCAGACGCCGATCGACGAGAACAATGACGAGCCGCCTCCGTTAACGCCGAGAACGGCGTCGCTCTTGCAAGCGCCAACACCGAATTCGGCCATCATGACGGTGAGCCTCGAGGCTTACCTCGAGCCCACTCGTATATCATTCGGTTCTCCGCCGAGTAGCGAGCTGAATCCACGTGGGCCCTCACCCGACGAAACTTTCCCAGTCTTCTCTCCTCCGCCCTACGATCAGCCTCTTCAAGATCGCTCGTTGACCTCCTCGACGAGACATCGCCGTCAATCCAGTTTCATCGGTCCACCGTGGATGAACGAACTGCAGACACAGAGACAGTCCATCGTCTCCACCGCCTCTCGTTCCCCGCACTCTCATCACACATGTAACGACACTCCAGGAAACAACGTCCTCGTCGTCAGTCTGCTACGATGTCCTGTACATAAGCTTCCACGCTCTAGCACTTCTTAGTTCGTCTTTATCCATCACCACTGACCCAGACCATTCCTCTACCTTCTTTTCTACTTTCGTTGCACCGTGTAAAAAGCGACAATTGAGATGCGGCAATGCGATAACAGTTATTATCCAGATAAAACTCCTTTCACAAAATTTCACTCAGCCGACGGAAGATGTTCGATTTAGGTAGAAATTCATTGGTTGTTACCTGTAAAATAATCGCTGCACGAATTCCGAACGATTCATGGGATATAACTTTTTCTCATTTTCCTAGGATGCATTTTTAGCAGTCGCGTCATTTAGATCACCGATCAACGCGTCGACTTGTTATTTCTTTTTCTTTTTTTTTTCCTTACTTTTCTTTTCTTTTTAATTCGCGTCATCCCGATCGTCACAAAGTCGAATCATTATTTTGTCTCGCCGTTATTTCAATCGGCGAGATTTACAAAGTAGATCCTATGCCAAGTATTTTTTATCATCTCTTCCATCTACATTTTATTTATCTGTTATGTTTCGTTAGATACTCTTTATCCAGGGACTCGGCCTTTGTACAGAGTTCGCGTGCCAAAGACCAACAGAGAGGGTAAATTAATAACTTTTACAGCTTAACTCTGGCCTTTATTCCCGTCGTAACCTGTCTCTCTCCACTTTGATCACGTGAAACTATTACAGGCAGTACTCGTATAACTTGTACATATAACAGCTTGTCTAACCGATGTCGCTAATGACTGTGATTACCTTAATAATTACTCCTAAGATTAATTCTGTACATTATGTATGTTACCTATCTATGTAGGAATATTAAGGAAGAGATATAAATTGTTGAAATTAATTTTGTCAATGACATGTGTCAAGGCGAATCAGATGCAATTTCGAAATATCATCTAAACGACGGAACTGATATTTCTTAGATACTTGTATAAACGAGCGATTTACTCGAGTAGTAAATGAATAACTTGTACGAAATTGATCTGATTTAGCTTCAACTACGAATAGCTTCGGGTATTTTTTGCTTAATCTAGAAACTTAAAAGATTCTCGTATTTGGTGCATGGCTTCAACTTCTTTTAAGCTACTATCTAGTAATGGTATAACAATAATAACGACTTTGTCGTTTTCCTCAACAGCCATCAGATCAGGCGACTACTACATGTTCGACGATTTGGACGACGATGATATAACCGATATTGTGGCTGATACCGAGATAGAACGAAAGGAGGCAGAACAACTCCCCGAAGATATACGCGACGAAAGAATGACGATAATGGAGGTACGTCTTTCGAATTCATTGAAATTCGTTTGGATTGAAAAAAGATTTTACTAACTCTTCCCCCCTTCGTTTATCCGCCCAAAGACTATGATCTGGTGAAACGCTCATAGAAACGAAACGATTATTGTCGTTGGGCTTGACCCTCGACAATGATTGTTGTTGTTGGACGAACCCCTCTTGATATTCAATTTCACGATATCAAGGAATTTTCAGCAAAGCCGTAGCTTGACTTGCGTTACTACCTACCTATCTACGTACGTTGCGCGTACGCATACGTTTCATGTTTTCTCGATTTGATCTCATTTCACGCACGCCTGATATTTAAAATGTCCCGAATATAGTAAAAGTATGCTCTTCTTTTTTCACTTTGAGCCTGTTCTCGAGGAAAGAAAGAGAGAGAAAGGAAAAGAAAATATGATGAAAAAAAGGCAAAGAAAATGACGCGTAAGTGTGGTCCTTGCAGCTGATGGATACGCTGATTAAGACAGACATTGCGATAGCGACCCACGTTGCCATGTATGGAGGATCGAAAAAGGATGCGTTGAGACTTCGCCGTCGGAGCGTACCGCTGACGCGGAAGAAATCGTCCATGTCCTATCTGAGCGCGCGATCCGAGAACGAGACTGCCGTGCCGACCGACGTGAGATCCCCTTTACAAAAGAAAAAAGAAAACATCAAAAAAAAAAAAAAAATGAAAAAGAAAGGCTGCATGACTCTGCTAAATCTTCTTCCTTCAATCCTGAGCCACAGCCGCCGCAGCCGCAACTGCTCTCGCCATTATTGTTGCCACCGCCGCTGACTATATTTTATATTTTTTTCGTCTTATTTTTTATCTCATTGTTTTATTCTTTTTTTTTTTTTGTTTTTTTTTTTTTTTTCTTTGGTGTACGCTGGGCAAGTCTCGTCACGGAGACGGTGTTTTCTCTCATTCTTCCTTAACAAAACTAATTATTACCTTATAATATTTCGATCATGGAATAAAAACGCTATCGCTTTTTTTGCAAATTTCTTATCTTTTGATTTCGCGATCGTATTGAAAGATTTGAGCGAACACAAACAATCTTTTTAAAGTTGCGATAGCACGAAACTCGAATTAGCTTGTAACATCTATACGCTTCGATTTGCAATGCTCTATTTATCTTTTTATACACATACGTCTTCTTTCAGTAATCTGTGTACTTAATCCTCCATATCTAATATAGTCAATATTGAATCATAATTTGACATATTTCAGCTAGCTAAATGTTAGATTATGTAATCGCAATAGAGGGAATTTGACATAATTAAAAAAATATTCACGAGTTTTAACATTAGATGTAATAATTCTTTGTAAATCCGATCGCTTTCCTTCCACCAGGTACATATACTCTTCTCACGCGCTTTCTCAGCTTCTTCAAAACGATGGCGAAGGTATATCTACGTGTGCTCTTCTCTGTTTGACACCGACAACCTCGTATTGCGTACTTATTCTCAATGTTTGTAGATGCAGTTGCAGCGAGACTTCGTCGCTGATATATATGTGTGTGTATATATATGTGCGTGTCTATATATATATATGTGTGTGTGTGCATATATATATATACATATGTATATATACGTATATGTGTATGTATGTATATATATATATATATATATATATATATATATATTACATATATTACATGTAAAACGCTCGATATATTGCGCTTACTATCTTTATTTGTTGTTTTTTACAGTCTAGGGCCTGCAATCGCAAGCTTCTTGTTATTTAACAATAATCGTTAATAACGAATAATCAGCGGCTGTATTTTTGCTAAACTTGTAAACGATCGGCTCTGTCAATTTGAGGATTTGATAAGAGAGAAGTTTAACTTACTTATTTATCGCAAACGGCAACATATATGTCAAATCCTAAAAATTGATCGTGAGATCGTTTTCAATATCAACATATATGCGGACGGTACATCTACGTACGAGATTGATATTTTTTGTTTATTTTGGAAATATTAGGCTGCTGATCGAACGAGCATTACGTCGGAAGAGATCGAATCGGAAGAAAAAGAATTAGCAGCCGTGGACTTGACAAAACCACCACCTTCCGAGGATGAACGACAGGAAGAAGATAAGACGTTGGAAAGGAGTGTCGAAGAGGATGAGGAAAAAGCAAAAAAAGTTTCCGTTTCTACGTATTTTCAATTCGTTTGGGTAATAATCAATAGTACTCTGATCTCGATGACTAAGTATCTCAATCAATTTTCACGAGATTATAGATATATTCGCAAGATTTTAGCGATGGAGAAGAAAATATTAAAGGTATGCCACATTATATATCCTAATACATCGCTTCCTTTCGAGAGTATACTTTCGTTTGTTTTAAATAAGATAACATCTTTTTTCTTCGCATTAACAGGAAAAATCGGATTTCAGAACGGGTTTCAGATTAGGAATTAATCAAATGTGGCAACCGATACCACTGGTACAAGAAAGGTAAGGAAACTTTTCTAGCGTTACACTTTGCTACTTAGCGTAATCGTGTAGGTATATATAAATATTTCCAATGTATACGTCAGAAATATTGTGCTATTTCACGCTACTGTATGTACTTGATTGAAATTCGATTTAATTTTAATCTCCTTAAAAACTATCCACATCTTCTGGTTGGCTTCTTGAAGAGTATGTTCGTAGATTAGCGACGTAGTTCGACGATATAACGATCATCTTTGTAAACAAAAAGATGATCATTACGAACTTGGTAACTTAGAAGATCGCTAAATAGTTTTGAAGAGTAGTAACGTACAATATCTGTATCCGTACGAATAGTCATAGCTCCTTTCTGTTCTTTTCTTCTTTGCTCTTAAACATATGTTTATATATGTATTCGGTAGTTTATATATGTATAGAATAGTAGTAAATGTGCTCGCTCTGACAGATCGACAACTAATGAAGATACAGAAGGAGCTAGTAATCCCGGTGAAGGTCCTAGTCAGCAACAATCTCCGAAAGTCGAGAGGTAAGTACTTTGATATTTTGACAAAGATCCCTTACGAAGGTAATAAATAGAGAAACTCCCTTATACCTTACGATCCTTCGATCCTGTACAGGGTGTTTCTTTAAAATCAGTACAATGAATACGTTAACTGTATTATTCTGTCCGAACGTAACTAGAAATGCAAGAAATACAAGACGCAAAAAGTCACGTTACTCATGATGTATCTTTCGACTAACAGGACATTATTTAGACAGTTTCGAAGAGGCAGAAGGAAAAATGACAGAACATCCAAACAGAACCCTTTCCCGTAAGTCTAATCCCTACGTTCCACTTTATCCTATCTTGTAACGCACCCAACATCGTCCCATCGTATCGTTGTCGGGAAATATTATATTAATTGTGTTCGACGATATGATCTAAAATAAACGTAGAAAGAGTGCTGTTATTTCTGCTAGGAAGGAAAACTCGCTGACAGTACCTCACATACGAATCCTGGCGCCAAGTTTGGAGCGAGGATTGAACAAGTCCTCCTCTAGGTATCGAGATTGCGTTGTATATTTTAATTGAACGGATCATTTGCATAATAGCGATAACTTGATACACCTTTGCACGCATTTATCGGCACGTATCGCATTCAGCATCGATCACAACTATCGTCTACGTCGTATGTGGGCATATATCTTATATACACTTTCATATTTTCGTTAATATCTTTGCTTAGGACCAAAGGATTCTGTTATAAACGTTCTTTTTATTTTTATTTAGCACGTGTATTTTCGAAAATTACGGTAGAAATTTACAATTAGTTCTATTTTACAGGTACGTTTACACAGTTCCCGAGCTGAGCTTTAAATGTGCTTTTAATATTGACGATTTGCAGAAACTAATAAAAGAATATACATTTGTTTTCTGCAAATTTGTATCAAAGAATAATGTCACACTGAAAGCCGTGCCTGATCCAAGAATACTTTCTGCACGCAGCGTGATTTTCTCGCAAATGTCGCAAGACCAAGTCGAGGAGGAGGTTGCAGAATTGTCCGAAGTTGATCAACCACCGATAATTCAATTGGCAGCATCGATATGGTTTGGAATTCTGGCACATTCGAGCCTGCTGTGTTATTTTATGGTATTTCTTCATCAAATTAAAAATGCCTCCGTTATCTCCACGCCATTACCTCTGATGGTGTTTTGTTGGGGTTCTCTGACGATTCCGCGACCTTCGAAAACTTTTTGGGTGACTTTAATCGCTTATACGGAGGTAAGAATTTGTACAAAGCGTCAAATCTGTAAAACGGTGTTATATGCGTATTTATTAAGAATTTTTTTAACAAACACGATGCGTATACGTTCGCAGGCAATCGTCATTATGAAATGCATTTTCCAATTGGAGCTCATTCCTTGGAATCGAAAAGCAGCATCTAGTCATCCGCTCTTCGGACCCAGAATCATTGGCGTTGAACGACAACGAAATTATGCGCTATGGGATTTATTGTTACTGCTTATGGTTTTCTTCCATAGGTACTTTCTGTTCCATAAAGTATATGAGACATAAGAAACCTTGTTGTTTAATGAATAACTTTGAAATTATAACGTTTAAATTGTAAATATCCAAACGTAGATTCATGCTAAAATCATTGGGACAGTGGACCTCGCCGTCGATAAAGCCAAGAAAGATTATCCCTTCTAATTTGACAGTGGTTGAGTCAAAACCTCCCGATCCTCCTTCTGGAGACGGCCAAGCGGAAGAATCGACGACGACTTCTTGGCAGCAAGAGACTGCAGAGTATGTACAATAATAATATATTTCTCTCCCTCTCTCTCTCTCTCTCTTTCCATCTCATTAATAATGTTTTTTGTTATATTAGAGCACCCGGCATTATTAGAACACCAAAGGGTCAAATTTTAAATATTAATGATAAAACGGATTCGCAGAATCCCGCAGTAACGGTAAATGAAAACGAGAAGCTTGTTGCTATCCAAGGCGAAGAGATACATCCTTACAAGGAGAACATCTCAACGACCATGAATTTGACGTAAGTTTACTTTATCAAAAGATCAGAGATAGAAAAAAAAAACGATCCGATCGATTTAAGCTGTATCATCGAAATTATTTCAGATTTAACAAGTATCTAGAACCTATGAAAAGATTCTTCACTAAAATTCTTAGTCCCGTCGGCAAAGAGAAAACAAACGTCTACGCGTACATGTTTCTTTGCGATTTCTTTAATTTCCTTCTGCTGATTTTTGGATTTTCTGCCTTCGGGGTAAGCGATACGATTCCTTTTCTATCATTTCATAATCTCGCCATTAATATCAACTTGTTCCCTATAGACACAGCAGGGCGATGGTGGAGTGACGGCTTATTTGCAAGAAAACCGAGTACCCATGCCTTTCCTGCTGATGTTATTACTTCAATTTGCTTTGATAGTTATCGATAGAGCCTTGTTTTTGAGAAAATCCATTGTCGGAAAGTTGATCTTTCAATATTGCCTGATATTTGGAGTTCACATGTGGATGTTTTTCATATTACCGAGTGTTACGGAAAGGTGATACGTTTACTAATGAAACTGACATATCCCATATAATTTATTCGAAATGTTTCCAATACCGTCATATCTTTTTAATATTGCAGACAATTTAATGACAAATTACCACCACAGATTTGGTATATGATGAAATGTTTTTATTTATTGCTCGCAGCGTACCAATTGCGCCAGGGATATCCAACTCGCATACTTGGCAATTTCTTATGCAAGAAATATACCATAGTAAATTTCGTCTTATTTAAAGGGTGGATATATATTTTATATATTTTGTATATTTTCACTTTAAAAAATGATCAAATGAAATCTTATTACTTTCGCGCAGATTCATGTTGGTTCCATTCTTGTTTGAATTGCGAGCTGTCATGGATTGGATTTGGACCGATACCTCCATGACGATAATGGATTGGTTTAAAATGGAGGATATATTTGCCAGTATTTATCAAATTAAGGTATTTGCCAAATAAAAGTATCATAGATCGAAGATGATATATTTATTTAGAAAATTTGATCGATACTTTTCCGAATTACAGTGCATGCGCGGCATGGAAACAGATTTTCCACAACCACGAGGAGAAAAAAAGACTCAAATGAGCAAGTATCTCGCTGGCGGAGGTGCACTTTGTGTCATAATAGGTCTTATATGGTTCCCTCTCTTGTTGTTCGCACTTGGTGGAACAGTTGGTGTTTCGAATTTGCCTTACGAGGTGTCGATGAAAATAGCTATAGGACCGTACGAACCGATTTATTCGATGTCTGCACAGACCAGTTCGATCATGGAATACAAAGAAGAAGAATTTAAAAATTTTACAGACTTGTATACTCGGGATAAAGCAGCGATTACCTTCTTAGAAAATTATATTAATACGGATGTGGCGATTGTTAAACTTAGTACTTCCTCCGGCAAATTATGGGATATTTCACCTCCTGACAAAACTAGGTTCGTTACATCGATTTGGCTTATTAACTTCTACTTTTTCATTCAATTTTCTAATTCTAATCGTAATCGATGAACAATTCCCAGCGATTTCTCTTATCTTTAAATCATTATATCGAGACATTTTTTATCGCAGATTAATCAAGGAACTGGATTCTTCGGCAGACGTTGTTGTTCACATTGAATGGACAGTTTCTAGAACAACGAATGTGAAAGATTTGTCTGGTATAACAACGAGCCATCATAACGTGGTACTGTTACCAACTGATCCTACAAGAAGGATATTAGCAGACATGTTAACTGTAAACGGATTAAGTCCATCTAATTCTACAATAATTATACCATATTCATTTCCAAAATTCCTCAAAGTTACCAGTAAAACCACCGATGTTGTTCGACAATTAATGAAATTACCGAGCTCGCAATGTAAGAATTATTCTAGGTGACGTATCTGTCATAAGAAAAAAAGAAAACTTTTTGATAAAATACAAATGACAAAATCAATTTCAGCGTTGAATGAAGAGGACGTTGATACGTCCAATGACAAACATCTATATAGAAATATTAGCCTTCAATTATCCATTGATCGAGATTGTTGCGCGCATCAGCAATGGTGGGTCATACAAGAAGTTTGCGACGATCGTTTTTATTTAGAGTTATTGCAAAATATACCATTGAATGATTGCAAAGAGGTTACGATGTTCCTTTTCAATGATAAAGTATTTCCGGAAGGATTGAGCTTTATCAGTGGATTTGGGTAAGGCAAAATTATAGGAGACAAAAAAATGCACTGAACATATATTATCGTCGCATAATCCTGCAATCCTTTTTATTTATTTTCTACTAGAATTTTGGGTTTGTATACTACTGCTGTAATTGTGATAAGTCAAATGATGCGAAAAGTGGTAAGCGATATGGCGCCAAAGATAATGTTCGACGATCTACCGTACGTCGACAGAATTCTTCGATTATGTTTGGACATTTATTTAGTACGCGAAAGCGGTGACCTGTGCTTGGAAGAAGATTTGTTTGCAAAACTTATATTCTTATACAGATCTCCAGAAACCCTTATCAGGTTAAAATCTGTTATTATACTTTTTATTTAGCTATACGTGCATTGACAAACTATAAGTCAATCACTAAATAAATTTCACTGAAATTACTAAATAATCTTGTCTACTTGTAATCTTCTTTACAGATGGACGAGACTACCAGAAGAAGGAGAGCGCACTGACAATGAGGATCAAGATGAAGAAGATGTTAATGAAGCGGAAGAAAGAGAAACGCGTGAAAGACCTCACCGTGATTAAATTATTAATAATCACGGTTATATATAATCACGGAGCATCTGATGACGTAAAAATGAAATATGATGGCATATAAAGTGTGTTCATTTTATAAAGTAAAAATCAATTCTAATGACCAAAACGGAAAGTCAACTTCAGGAGTATGTTATACTTCGAGGATTATTTCTAACGCATATGTAGGTGATATAAAAGAGTTCTATATCAAGGAAGATTCTTTTCTTATTGGAAGGAGATGTTAAAAACGGGAATACTCTTCATTTATCTAAAACCGCAGAGGCATGCTTCTAATAATGATGCAATTTATAAGTGGCTTATAAATAAAAAAAGCCTTTGGTATGCAAGTTTTTAATAAAAACGACGAATGCTTTTAGATTTAAATTGTGAATGAAATTTGGAATATACACGCTTTATTTATGAGATCGTAAGAAAACGTAAAAAATAATACACGTAAAGAATATGTTTAAAAACGAAAAAAAAATTGACACACGAATCGTATACTGGAAATGTTTGTTGATTGCCTCAGTAATGGCCTATACAATTTCACTAAGAATTTCTCTTCGTAATTGTACAAATACGTCTACAGAATCTATCATTTGTTAATGAATATATCATTCATTAAAAAACACGTTGAATTTTTAATATGAATTCTATCATGAGTTATGCATTTAAATATACATTTTCATAAATAATTTTATGATCTTCATTATGCTTAATATTTTCTAGTTAATAATATAAAACTATGTATATAAAAGATATATGCTTGAAAGAATTTTATAAATATTAATATAACGGATCTAATAAGAATAAAATTCTTTATTAAATGATTGCATACACATTGTAATTAATAAATATTTATGCAGAATGTATTAAACGTATTTTTAATGCATTATCATCGGTCTCTCACGCAAATCAACATTATACGCAATATATCAATTTAATAATATACTGCTTATATATTTATTTGGCCGAGCAATCATGCATAAATGTGACCGCTGACAATGGATTATGACATTATAAGTAAGTAATGGAATGATACAAAAATAAATTATATTTGTGATAACATACTTGTTTCTATGATTAACAATTGAGCAAATATCTTACAAACAGGCACAGTTTATTACTTTATTATAGAGAACTTCTAATATATATATATATTCCTACTTAAGAATTAACAATTAAATTAACTATAGGAAGTTTAGAATGATATCATCATTTGGCAGAGATTTGTTAACGATTCATTGGCAAAGTATAGTTATAACGTTATATAAATGTTAAAAGTCATTACTTTTGAAGTATATTATATCTAAAGTCTTAAAATCTATTTTAATATTCATTGTTGCTGCATAGATAATTCTTTACACTTCAGTTTTAAAGCTGTGTTTTCCTCCTTAAGAAATTCTAGCTCGTCTAATTTCTTTTGTAAATCACTATACCGTTTCTGTAAAATGATTAAATCCTCTTGTAATTTTTCATTTTCTTCTATCAGTGTTCTCATACGAATTGAATCTCTGGTAGGATGTATCTCTTTAATTATCTCATCAGTTTGCAACAATGTATTCTTGATAAAAGTTTTTTGTGAATTTATATGAAACTCTTGCATAGTTTTTAATATTTTTGTGCTTTCTTGTTTGGTATAGGTGCTTATAAGATCTTTAATTGCATTAAGTAACGCAACTGGATCATATTCTTTTGTTTCAGACTTTTTTGTTGAACTTTCAATCACACGTCCTCCTCTTTCCTTCGTTACGTCGACGTGCGGAGTGCTTCCTTTCAAAGAATCTGGCGGACGACTGTTCTCTTTACTAGAGCTATCCAAGGAACGGGTATTGTCCTTGTAACTGCCAGACCGACGATTATGATCTTTAATTATAATTTTACTTTCTGATATTTTAACTCTTGCTTCTTGTTTATTATCTTTTTCTCTAAAGTCCGATTTAACTTTATTTTCCATTGACTTTAATTTATTTTCAGCGCCTTTTTCCTTCCTCTCTGAAGATTTTACTTTTATCATCTGCTTTCGCGTATCATGTTCGGTTAAAGACTTTACATCCTTAATAGGCGACTCTTTTTTATTAGATTCTCTGATTTGTGGCAACTTGGATACTTTAGTCGAGACACTCTCAGTTTTTTGTTGTTGCACAAGTTTTTCAAAATCATCTTGTTCCGACAAACGTTGTAATGGCGAAGAGGTTGTGTGTCTGATTGTTACATGTCGATCTACTTGATTTTCTACAAAATTTCTTTTCTCGCTTGGTAATAAATCTAAATCTTCTAAAAATGAGTCATTCATTATGTATTACACACCAGTTTTGATTCTGTTTAAAACTGCAAATAAATACAAAACGTTTTCATATTTTGTACATTGAAAAAAAATATTTGTGAAATGAAAAAATTGATTTACGATTGATAATTAAAATTCTATAACAGTCAGGAAAGTAAATCAACGATAGCATTAAATCTTATATCATGAAAAATACATACGGTATTAATTATAGACTGAAAAATAATAACGACAATGCGGTAGCCTCCCGCTATTAACTGTAAATAGAGGCGGCCATGAAGATCGTTGGGAGAACAGCTGATCTTATTGCTTAAATTTGCGCGCTATCTGTCGGAACGTGAAGACGATGGCACGACACTTTCCCGCTAATAATAAGTAGTAAACATTTTAATTCAATAATACTTGTCGAACAATTTCGTCATTTTTAAATTTTACAAAATAAGGTTCAATAAAAACGAATCTTAAGATCTTTTTTTGTATTTTTCACTTTTTACAATTTAATCTACGCATATATAAAATGATATAATACTAACATACACGAGAGAAGAAACGAAGATCAAATTTCTTCTTTATTATCGAAGTACATTTCGTGTCCTACCACATAGCTCGTTGTATACCGGCTAATTTATTATAATCCGCTAAGCTACGGAACACTATCCTTGAGAATCTCCATCTGTATACGACACCTCTAGGTCGCGACGTTAATACACACCGAAAAGTCAATTGTCTTAATGCAGTCTGCCTAGGAATCTTTTCTTGTATTTCTTTCTCAACAAGATCCTAAAATAAATAAAAAATATATTGTAAAATTCTGCTATAAACTGCAGAAAGAGTACGAATTCAATTACTCTAATTTCAATAGGTAAAATATCATTTCGCTTCATTGCAACCAATCTCAATCTTTCTTCCGCATATTGTCCTGCCATTTTTCTACGTTTAGCATCGCGTCTCATTCTGCAGCCAACATAATTGCGTATTTGCTGAAACTACAATGTTATTATGTTGTAGGTAGTACTATACTTCACACAAGCAAAAGAAAAAATTTTAATTTGTAAAAGGTTAGGATACTTGGTCGATGATCTATAACCATGTCAAATACAGTAAAAAATATCACCAGACTTTTGGTGTGCATCTATATGTATATATATATATAAAGAATTTTAAGCATCTTAATCGTACTCACATCGCGCCCTAACGATTTTGAGCTTTGTGAAAATATATTGAAAAAAGTGGAAACACCAGTTACGAACGTAGCCATATTTCTCGAAAGCACTGCTCCCTCTCGCCGGTGGACGAATAATTCATAATTCGTCTCGTATCAACGCTATCGCCATCTACTTAAATTCATTATTCGTAAAAACATCGAACCGATGTAATCGCACGACCGCTTTTATAAATCATAATATTAAAATAAAATGTAAGTAAAAAGGGATCTGTATGGTAGAAGGATAAATATCGCAGATGGAGAATTTATTTTTTCCGTATAATAATTAAAAAAATATAATTAAGCCGAGCTAAATTATTATTTCATTTGTGTTGAGTTATGAAATAATAGATGTTATGCAGTAGCTTACTCTTGCTTCATATATCTCATGTAAGAGCATTGTTTTTGTCATTATTGACAACGGCTCATCGATTCGTTGCCTTCCCTGCGAAATTCTTTACGATGAAACAAGTTACGAAATAATAATCTTAATAAGATCGACGTACGTTGAAAAACTTGGATAAATGTGCAGTTATCATGTCTAAAATAATAAAAGTCAACTTTGTTACTTTTCGTAGAATATAAATTTATAAAAAGGATTTTAAAAAACAAAAACGATAATGATAAAAACATCGATATAGATTCCACCTTATATGAAAGATATGAAGAAAGAACGCTAACTGTTTCAGCTATAATAGACCGGAGAGTCCGGCGAAAAACATATACGGAAAATAGTTATTTCTTTTTCTGTGCTTTCTCGGCAGCCTTGGTGACTTTTCCACCGCTTGCATCCTTAAAAGTAACAGCCTTGATTACGCCGACTGCTACCGTTTGACGCATGTCACGGACAGCGAAACGTCCCAATGGTGGAAATTCTTGGAAAGATTCGACGCACATAGGCTTGCTTGGTACAAGAGTAACTATAGCGGCGTCTCCCGATTTGATCGATTTTGGATTCTCCTCGGTAGTCTTGCCAGTACGACGGTCGCACTTCTCCTTAATTTCGGCAAATTTGCAAGCGATGTGAGCAGTATGACAATCCAAAACCGGCGTATAACCATTGCTAATTTGTCCTGGATGATTTAGTACAATGACCTATGTAACATACATTAAGTGTTCATTGTTGAAATAAATCGAACTTTATTCTCTCTTGAAAAGTTATGAACAGAAAAGTAGTTTATTACCTGAGCAGTAAAATCAGCAGCTCCTTTAGGCGGATTACTCTTGGAATCCCCAGCAACGAATCCACGACGCAATTCTTTGACAGAAACGTTTTTCACATTGAAACCCACATTGTCGCCGGGAACAGCCTCTTGTAGAGCTTCGTGATGCATTTCCACTGATTTTACTTCAGTGGTCAAGCCTGCAGGGGCGAATGTAACGACCATACCTGGTTTCAATACACCAGTTTCGACACGACCGACCGGTACCGTTCCGATACCTCCAATCTTATAAACATCCTGTAAAAATGATATCGTATGAACCGTTAAGAGAGAGATCTTAGATTTTTGATCAGGTAGATTTATTAAATAAATAATTACTTGAAGTGGGAGGCGGAGTGGTTTGTCGGTTGGTCTGGAAGGTGGAAGAATAGCATCGAGAGCTTCGATAAGACATTTTCCTTCCGCTTTACCTTCTTTACGCTCAATTTGCCATCCCTTAAACCAAGGCATTTTGCTCGATGCCTCCAACATGTTATCTCCGTGCCAACCAGAAATTGGTACGAATGCAACGGCAGCTGGATTATAACCAATTTTCTTTATATAGGACGACACTTCTTTCTTAATTTCTTCGAAACGAGTCTCGGAATATGCGGGTTCGGTAGAATCCATTTTGTTGACACCAACAATGAGTTGTTTTACTCCAAGAGTAAAAGCCAGTAAAGCGTGCTCACGGGTTTGTCCATTCTTTGAAATACCAGCTTCAAATTCTCCAGTACCAGCAGCAACAATTAATACGGCACAATCGGCTTGAGAAGTACCAGTGATCATGTTTTTTATGAAATCTCTGTGTCCAGGTGCATCTATGATTGTGACATAATATTTGGAGGTTTCAAATTTCCAAAGAGCAATGTCGATAGTAATACCACGTTCACGTTCTGCTTTCAGCTTATCCAAAACCCACGCATATTTAAAGGAACCTTTACCCATCTATAATTTCCAAAAATACAATTGATATATAAAGTAGATTACGTGAGAAATAATGAGATTTCTTCTAACTATACACAATGCCATAATATTATGCAAAAATAAAAAAATTTTAATGCTCCGATAAATTATCATCAGGCTTCATAGTTCTAAGATAGAGATCAATTCAAGATTTTATCGTTCTAGTTATGACATAACTTAGCTACAATAAAATAGTTAATAAAGTATTATAAAACTTACTTCTTGGGCTTCCTTCTCAAATTTTTCAATGGTACGCTTATCAATACCACCACATTTGTAAATCAAATGTCCAGTGGTAGTAGATTTGCCAGAATCTACGTGTCCAATGACAACAATGTTAATATGAACTTTTTCCTTACCCATGTTTTAGCTTTTGAAGTAGCTTAAAATATCTACATAAAAAGATAAGATAAATTCATATGAAATCGATATTTGATTATTAAAAGAAATTTTTTTTTTGTTTAAAAAAATTTAAATATGAAAATGTAGTTAAGAGGAAAACAATTTATTTACGATTCTTAAAACTTTTTCTATTACGTATATTATAACATGAATAAAGAAATAAAACTTTTATTAAAATATTCGAGAAGTAATGACCAAACGTGCAGCGGACTTGATGGTTTAAGGTTATACGATTATTAAAATACATTTTCTGATATTATTAATTTGCCGTAACTATTCATTAAACTTTATTGATTAATAAATTAAAAAGAACTTTCGTTTTTACCAAAATTGTAATTTAATCGACAATCTCTCCTGAAATTTTCAAAGTAGTAGGACCTCCTTTGTTCTTTGTCCACGTGGCGGATCTGAGCATTCGGGAAGAGAACCGGCGACCATTTTGTAAAGGAGAAGGCAGATTTGCGCTGTTGTCACGATTTCGAATCAATGCAACATCTTATACTATCTTAGACTCGCAATTAATCGTAGATATAATATGTTCTTATAATTATAACCTTTATAGAAATAATTTTTCATAAAGGGTCTTAATATTTTCAGATGGATCAAATTCATAGAAAAAAAACGATGATTTATTTCTATTAACTCGTTTTTAGTCTACACCATTCAGGTCGTGCATCGCGGATGCTGAAACTCAACAAAGTTCTTTGAAAACATTCTTTATTCTGTATTAAGGCTATTCGTCATCTCTGGTTTTTTTTTAATGATTTACGCCACAATGAGAGCAATCATAATTCTTGAGCGATATTAATAAACAAGATCTCATTTTAAAGACGAAGGTTTGGGCGAGAATATCACTTTTTCGAATTTTTGAAAAAATATAATTTCTTCTGGAAAAAAAATCGCGTTAAAATATTGCGTTCTTTCGAGAATAATTTATGCATAGAAATAAAGCTGTTTCAAAAATTCGAGAAAGCTATGTCCTCGCTTAAACCTTCATCTTTAAAAAGAGATCTTGTTTATTAAAATCGGTCAAGAACGATGCCTGGATTCGTTGTTGGCGTAAATTGTTTGTACCATATTTCGTGAAAAAAAGGTTCGTATAGTGGCGCCTCTTGAACTTTGCGGCAAAAGAGCAGAAGCTTGTACTATATTTACTGATTTTCATATAAATACTTGAATGGTGTATCTTTCGTGATGTGAACAAAACGATCGTTTTTTCGTTTGATGTGTAAGCCGATGATGAGATTTTTTGATCCATTCCAAATGCAAAGAAGCGCGTTTTGTGATATTCATACGGAAAAGTCACGTCGTTCAGATATTTTTATAAGCTTTTCAAAGACGATTCGCTGATGAAAATAAGGAATACGTCATTAATCGATCATACCAAAAGATCTTAGTTCCTGAGATACTGTTAAATTTTGTAAAAACGTTTGGTTATATTTTATTTATTAAAAACATAACAATCTTATAAGAAACGTTTAGCAGAATAATTTAAATTTAATATTTCAATTCACTTATGTTTCAAACGAGATTATCGTCTACACGTAATATTAAGAAAAACGAAATTAATACTTTCGATAATTTGTCAATTATTTAAACAATAGTACATTCGCTTAAACATTACAAAGATGTTAACACGCGAGAAACTTAAAATAATAATTTTAATCTCGGGATTATTATATACATAAACATATAATATAAATAAAGTATGATATGACGTAATATAAACATATTGGCGCTTAGGATTAATTTTGACAATTACCGAGTTAGTTTTCTTTTGTATTCCGACGAGTGAATATCGAAGACGTATTTCCTGCAACTATATTAATAATCCTACAATATAATATTAATAATAACGAAGAGTTAAAACAAATATATTCCAATATAATACATTTCTTCAATACTATATACAATTTATTCTATTTTACATTTAAATATTGAATACAAAGGCGGTCCTTGGTTACGTGTGACGTCAACAAATTCAAAGCTTTGACTTTGAGTGTTACTGGATCAGTCTTGTTTTGTATTTCGACGAGTGAACATCGAAGTTCTGACAGGATGGCTTTCCTGCAAGTATCAACGAAGAATTAAAGTAAATATATTTCTCTATCACATATTTCTTGAATAATTTGTACAGTTTCTTATTAGAACAATGATAGAAATTATTTTATTTGTATTTTTCTATTTGCAATCGCGTGCGTAACAATGAAGTAATCGAGTGTTTGTGTCGTTAAAATAAAAATATCGTGAGATAGAAGCAGCGATTGTTCGTTCGCGTTTCGCGATTTAAACAATAAGTATTCTTGTATCGACTGCGTGCAATGCAATGCGTTTTCCTATTGCGCTTGTAGTTCATATTTCGTCCATATCTGTCGCTGAAATCACAAACGTTACGATTAAAAGGTGGTAAACAGCTTTAATGTTTTTATACTTTAATGTTTTTATATATGATAATATAAACACCTTCGAAGAAATCGATCTTGCTTAATTATATCAACGTATTTAATAGTTGCATGATTTTATAAAAATAATATGCGTAGTTGCGTACCAACACTGGTGTTGGTTCATTTTTTGCTTGTGTAAATCAAGTTTCAAACTTGGCCAGCCTGCTAGCGTTTACAACTGTATTATAATTTCCCTAATACAGTTACATAGATAAATTTCTATAAACCAGAAGCTCTTGATGCGCAATGAAATTGATGCATTTTTGATTCTGTGATTGTTTTATCATTTTCATGATTTTTATTGTTTAATTTTAAACTAGTAAATCCATAAATAAGTCAACGACATGTATCTGCCATGTGTTATCTTTAGTCTATTCCTAGGAATATCATCGTTTACGTATGGGGTTAGTGAAGTCATTATGTTTCGTCAGATTCGTAGAAACGTTGAGAAGTAATATAATGAAATAACGATCGTTTAAATTGTAGATCGAACTTGATATCGATGGTTGGCTTCAGTTGAGATTATGGCATGCGCTCAATGATGAACCAGTACCAAGTTTTGTAGAAAGAGGGAATGTAACGATCACTAGTGTACGTAGTGGAGCTTCGGTTGTTGGACAAAATGGGCTTTTACAAGCACAAATTAATCAATTAAAAGATCTAGCTAAGAACGACGGAAAATATAGATTAAAAGCAGTAGCCCGTACTTCGTCTGGAAGTGAAACAACTTTCTTAACTTCTATACCGGCGGTATAATTACAAATTTTTCTTTTACGCATAGACATATTTTTCCAACTTGTGAGATTTAGTTAATTAGATAGGAATCATAAGTTAGATTTATAAATTGCAGTGTTATTTACTTGGATCAGATCTTGAAGATATTTTAACAATATGGTTAGATAGTGCCGCAGAGCCAATAGCAGTAAGTCTATCGTCTTCTGCTCCATGTGTTATGGACAGCCCTTTTACAAATATGTGGACTACAAATGTAATAGTCAAGTATCCTGATAGCGGACCAATACCAGATACAGCAACTTATATTCAGAAATTAGAACGAGAACGTGAAGCTAGGGAAAGAGGAGAGACCAAAGATAACAGATCATTCCTTGCAAAATATGTAAGATTTGCATTACACTCTTGTATCATAATATGAGGACTTGGAATTATTATTTATTCTCTTTTCTAATATTTCAGTGGATGTATATTGTTCCGGCATTGATCTTTGTTCTTTTAACATCGGCAACCAATCCCGAAGCTACTGCCGGTGGTAGTGGCAGTGGTCAAAGACAGTGATTCCTTTTTTAAGACTACTTTACTGTACCTGCGAGTGTATTGTGACCTAAATTGCGATCTTGCTGATGCGTGAGAGTTTTCTATATGTTTTCATGTAATTATTATTGTATTATATTTCTGCTTTAATAAATGTGTACAGTATAAATATATTATACATTATGTAGGGTATGCATCGTACATAAATTTATGTATTTATCTAAGCATAACAAATCATTACTTCATTATTACATTTTAATTGTAATCGTATATGCGCGTTTTTTATTTAGTAATACGAATATATTATTACAATATATATTTATAACTGTTATATACTATGTAATATGCATACATTACGTAATATAAAATATCTGAAGTAGATAATGATTTTTTATTAAGGGAGCAAAGATTGTTTTTGTTATGAATCATTTACAAACTAAATTTGATGTACAGTTGATACAAGGTGTGTTATATAATATGGCAGAAAAAATCAATACACTACAATACCTACTAGTATACCTAGTATTAGCAGTAGAAAAAGGTGTTATTTACTTGGACCTTAATACATCTAATTTACAATATTTCTAGATGGCCGCATTTTCGTTAAATATTCAGAAACATATAGAATCAGGTCTTGTAGCTAGTGGAAAATTTGATGGTTCTCATGCTTGTTTAACAGCTGTAACCTCTGGAGGAAATATTTTAGTACACAGTCCTCATAGACAACCTCAAATTAAGAACAATGATTCTGAGCAACCAGATGGAAGATTATCTTGGAGTGGAGAACTTGCTGAATTGCAAATTGACAGTCAGGTCGTGCGAATATTTAAGAAACATGAATTAAAACATCTCAATATTAGAGAATGATACAAAACAAATATATTATATTATATAAGAAAATATAAGATTGAAATTATTAATTTCTTAGGTAACAGCAATATGCACTGGTCATCTTGGAGAAGATGAAAGAGATATTCTTTTGATAGGAACTGCTACACATATTCTTGCTTATCACGTAGAAGATAATGCTGATATTTTTTATAAAGAGGTATTTTGTGTAGCAATTATGATATTTAATCATATTTATTAGATAATTTAATGAACAATGCTTTGCTATTACATCTTTATTTAAAAGATGACGGATGGTGCACTGTATATAACGATAGGAAAACTTGGATGGCTAACGGATCAAGTAGCAGTCGTTGGTGGAAATAGTTCGATAACTGTTTTAGATTCCAAGGGAACGGAAATTTTTTGGACAGTGATGGGAGACATAGTTACTTCCATTGCAATATTTGATTTTGAAGGTGATCATGAGAATGAGGTATAATTTACTAATACTTATATATCTAATAAATCTTTTTATATGAATGATTTATTTCATAAATTTCGTTATTTAATCCTATAACACTTGTAGTTGCTTATTGGGACAAAAGATTTTGAAATAAAATTATTGAAAGAAGATGCAATAGTGTGGGATACAAAAGAAACTGCATCGGTAACTGCATTAGCAGGACTTTCTAACAAACAATTTGCATATGCAGTGGGAAATGGAACAATAGGCGTTTACGAAGGTGGCCAAAGACTTTGGCGAGTCAAAGTGAGGAGTATAGATGAAAAGATATCTACAATAAACTATCTACATCCATTTTATCTATTTTATTTCCAGTCTAAACACAGAGCAGTATCCATACGAAATTTTGATATAAACGGAGATGGTGTGCTGGAGCTCATTACCGGATGGAGTAGTGGAAAAGTTGATGCAAGATCATGTAATACTGGAGATGTCATATTTAAAATACAATTGTCTACTGGTGTAGCTGGTATTGTAGAGGCTGACTATAGAAGACAAGGTAGACCGGATTTAGTTGCTGTATCTGTTTCTGGAGAAGGTATTCAAATTTCATTTAATTTTGTTCACTTTTGCCAAGTAGAAAGTCTTTATTATAATAGAGTAACATTGTCAGTACGTGGATATGCTCCTGGAACTGCAATGGATGCTCCAGAGCCTGGTGAAATAATGCGCGAATTAATGTCTAAGAAACAAGCATTACAAATGGAACTCAGACAAAGAGCTGCATCGGTTCCAAATATGTATCATCATACAAAGCTAGCAATCAGTTTAATATCAGCTAGAGGTGCAGCTCGTCTTGGTGTTGCAGCAGGACCAGGTCTTTTGGTAATACATTAATTTGTTAGATCGTAAAATTATTACAAATAATTCTTTCAATTACCATCATCTTTCACACAGGTTCATTGTGCCATAGTATTCGCAGAAGGTGTATTCGAGGGTGAAACACTCGTAGCTCATCCAAATAGGCCTCAAGGTGAATTAGAAATTGAATTACGTCCTCCGAAAAATGGGCCTATCGATATTCATGTAAAAATTAGCGTTGGACCAGCTGGTGCAGATTTATTACAGGCATTTAGCATTCATAAACAGCTAGAATAGTTTTACAAATATAATAATAAATATCATTTACTATTTTTTTTATACTAATGCTCTTTTATCTTACAGGTTTTCGAGATGACAAGACAATTACCCAGATTTTGTATGTATGAAATTATTTCACATCCAGAGGAAGCTTCTCGAACGGTAATAGATAGCGGTGTTACTATGGAGGTAAATTATTAGAAGAGATTACAACGTAATGATGCATATGTCAAGATTAATCAGAATCACGATATTTATGTAGGTTGCTGAGAGAGCACAGCGTATTGCATTATGGTTGAATCAAAGTCTTCTGTTGGCAGAGGAGTTTGAAGTCGCGGAAGAAGGACCAAACGCTGCCTCGATCGAACTTTGGCTTCGTGGATTGAGAGATAATAAAGTCCATTGCTTTACAGCAAGTCCTTCTGGAAAAATAACGGTACAAACGGAAGACTCGACGTTTGCTGGTGATATAGTTCAATCTTTAGCGATGTATTTGGGTCTTAGAGAGCTCAATTCTGAATCAAAATTTCCAAACGATGAAAGTAAGATGTTGGAAGCTTTAGAACGTGTCAAAGGTTATATCTCATTATTTAACGTATTTTTGAATAATTCATGTTACACGTATCGAGGTCATCAGAAGCTAATCAAAGGTGACGAAATATAAATATGTAAACATAATAATTTAAGATTTATTTTTGTTCATTACAGGTTTAAAAGATGTCGATGCGAAACTTCAAGCGGAAGCTGCTAGTACTGCTGTTCTTCTTAAAAGTGTTGTTATTCGCTTAGAAGATGCACGAATATTGCAAAATGTAGAGGAAATGAGGAAGCGATTATTACAATTGAAAGCTATAAACAGTGATCTGATTAGAAATCACGAAATCAGAATGAACAGTAATCGAGATCTTTCGATAAATTTGAAGGAATTAAATATCGGCGTTCAACGAGTCGCAAAATTAAGGGGTACTTAGCGTTTTCGCTGTATTAGTTAAATAGATTATATAGCTTGTAGATCATAGATTAACTCGAGTATCAAACACTAGAAATATGCGATAAGAATGTTACGAAGAAAGTTTTTTTTTTATTTCATACTTTTAGTCGGCAAAGCTGCTACAAATGCAGTCTCACGATGCAGGACTGCGATACAAGATGAAAATCCAAAGGCGCTCCTTGCAGCAATGCGAAACGGTTGATTCCGACGCCTTAAGTAAGGACGAATATGTGGTATCTATTTTTCTGTTACTATTGCTACACTTGATAATGAAGTATAGTCTTATATATACGTTGTAAATCGGTAAGTAAGATGCAATTACGATTGTGACTATTTGTGACTATTTTGTGACGAAATGTGTATTTAATTTGAAAGTATTCCTATGTGCGTTTGTTTGACTCTATCAATAAAAAATCAGATAATACAAGGAATGCTTTATGAAATGCATAATTATGTCAGTTGCGATTATTACGACTCGATGGTAGTTTTCCAATGATTAGGATTAAGATTATTTAACATTAGATTCGTTCATTCGATTGTCTTCGGGTAAGAACAAAAACAGCCATGACCTGTCAAATAGAAGTGCCGAGAGAACATAGTCATCGTTACATAACGCGCGAGATATCTATTTTGCTGCTAAAAGAAACGACTTTTTTCTAGTTCAATGAACATCATAGCACGTGGCACATTTTTCCAGTTAAGCTTTGACTATTGCATGCGATAATATAACATTATCATATTTTTCCTAATATATCGTTGCATCAAATCTTTTCAAGTTTCGTAACACAATTTGTTGTTAAGAAATTTCTTGCAACTTAATTAATAGACGATATTAATGGTTTCAATAGGATGTGCGCGAGATGAAGATAGATTCGAATAATATATCAAAAAACAAAAAAAAAGAAAGAAGAAAGAAAAAAGATAAAAAAAAAATTGAAAAGTCTAGCGCGCTTAAGTGTTCATAATGAGCCGTTTGTTTCAATATGCTTAGATAATCGTACGAAAATGTACGTATCGCGCCTTGAGAATGACAGATATAGATTTTGTTTACGGCTCACGATCACGTGTAAATGCCATGATCAGCTTCTAAACAGTAAACAATCGTTTATAAAGATAAAGTTCATTGCGATTAGACCGAGACATTTGACAAGAGAGTGAACTATTATAACTATTTTCAGAATTTTATATACTTCCGTGATATGCTGCATTGTGTAGTGTCTCTGCTTTGCGTCTCAAGAGAACAAAAACGAGGAAAAACACAAAGGAACGATAGCATTTGTATGTACGGTTGCTTCTTGTCCTTTTTTTTTTATTTAAATTTTAACAAATATTATTTTGATATTTTATCGACTCCGTTATCGGTCTTAAATTCATAACAGTTTTAATGTATATTTCGCGCGCAAAATCACTACCCAAGGGTGACAAGTCTATATACATGCGACGTTGTATTCATTGCTTGATCGTTTACTCGGATAAAAGAAGTTTAGGATTATGCACTTGTATTAGAATGCCATAAAACGGATTTTAGATTATTATCGTTTGTCCATCTTTTATCGATAAAAAAAATGTCGGCTTTCGTGGTTCGATATCGAAATCGTACTTTATTCCTTTGTACTTTTCCTCAATAGAAAAACTTATTATTATCGTTCACTAATCAATACCCGATACGATCGTAGAAAGTATTAGATAGGTCGGTAGGTCTTTTAAACGCCAACGGTAACATTTTTTTAGAGGAAGAAGATGGAGGAATTCCTTGACAAATTCTTCCTATTTTGGCGCCATTTCTCGGAATCTAATCCCATTGATAGGTTAAATATAGACGCCTGGATTTAAGAACGAATAGGATGGGAGAAAAGCGTGCCGCTCTGCGTGACCCCCCGTCTGTTCTCTCGGGTTATCGCTGCTTAACGGCACTCTCTTATCACTTATCACAACGACAGCACGGAGTTATTACTCAAAATTCTTTACGTTCGACGCGGCCCGACTAGGCAAAAAAGTAAAGAAAAATAATGATGAATCTACCAGATGATCTTAACGTCTTTCACGGATAAGATAATGCCATGTATTCTCGTGTATCAATCTTTCAAGGCAGAAAGAAAGGGAGCGGAAGAGAGAGAGAGAGAGAGAGAGAGAGAGAGAGAGAGAGAGAGAGGAACCATAAGAGGAAAGACCGTTAATTTTGTTTTCGTAATGAGATCGCCGACACATTGTTTGTACGCCGCTGATATCTGGATACGGAACTCCGTGAGATATCCAAGAGGGTAAATAACATTAATTTGACGAAAAACGATCGCTAAATAGAACGTGAATCCGTATTTTTGCAAAATATTCAAGAAAATCGATAGAGTTTGGCGGACGCTTCGCGAATTTTCCCAATTTTTATTTCTATTTTTCCGTTTCATGGGAAGTCGAAGAAGGCTCAAACGGCCGAAGAAGTGGAAGGACGGAGTTATTTTTGACGAACTCGTATAAAATAAGAATACACGTAAATCTTGTTGAAAGAGCTCAAATTTCTAACGCGGTAAAGACGTGCGCACATATGCCTGGGCGCATTTTGCGGAACGACTTAACAATCACTTTCTCATGTTTCCTTTGGGTTGTGTCTTCGAAGGCGTCGTTGCGTAATTTCAAGTAGTCTGCGCATGCAGAATCGTCGAGAATACTCCGTTATAGGTGGATTGGCAATGAAAAAGAAGGTCAATGGCTGGTATTGTGCTAAACTTGGCAGGAAGCTCCATCGTCGTCGCAGGAAGCTCGTACATCGACATCGATGTCGACGTCGACGTCGGACAGCTGCAGCTCACAATCAGACACGCGTTTCGTTTTATCGCTTACAATGACAAACGTGAACATACCAAAGTATCTTCTAATTTTCATTTCATTTGCGAAATGAAAGATAAACGACAAGGATAATAGTTCGAGCAGCCTCGTAAAAGCTTGACGCGTTTCGTACCACTTGCCTTTGATCTGCGCGAGACTTTTCTTTTAGCTCGGGACCAAATTAGTTGAGCGCGTTATCGTCAAAAATATCTTAGAATCTCGTATCTTAAAGGAATTCATCTTGTATCAATGGTCAATAATCGATGCGACAAGAATATGACGTAGATGTTTTTCCCGGGCGATGTAGTCGATAAGAGAGTCGTCGACTCGTGCGCTTTCTCGATTATGTCGACGCCAGGTCGATGGTGATTTGAACTTGGACCTCGTCGTGACAAGGAACGAAACTATTTCTCTCGCTTTTGCTGATTGCCATGTATTTTTTTCATCGATCTTCGACTTCTCCTGATTTATCATCTTGTCTAAATATAGCTCGTACTTTTTTTTTAGTAATATTCTACATTCGACATTTTCTCTTTATATTTTGAAATTTCAATCGGAGTCGATTTTCTTTGGGATCAAAGTACAATTTCTGTAATTACGTATGAGTTACAGCGAATTACTATAGTACCATTAGAAAGGTCTTTGCAACAGATCGGTGGAATTAGATCGACCTATTTCTGCCGGTACGTCTGCACTCTATTATTCAATATCATAGGTAAGCCACCTCAAACGGAAGGATTGCTTAACTTGGTTGTACTCGTAGCGTTTACGGTGATAAAAATAAGATAGTTATTTATCAAACTAGGATCTCTTAACGATCACATTTTTTTCTTCCACCGTGCGCGATTTCAAAAAAAAACATTCTATTATACCTCGTCGATAGACTATTTTCAATTAGAGAATATCTCTATGGGATCTTTTTAGCCGGTGATAATCGAGCTTCATGTTTCGATATGAAAATGATGTTTCTCCGATAACTAAGATATAGATTTAGAACTTTAGGTCTAAGCGTTGCACTCCGCTATTCGTATGCATTAGATAAATGCTCAGATAGTGAAATGAATTATCTTGTTAATATATCAATAGTAACTGCAGTAACAATTGGCGCAATTGCAAAGACAAAATTATCTTGTTACTATCGGTAGGACCTAAACTATGATAAAAGTCATTGCACGTGTAGTCAACTGTTGCCGGTTAACAACTGCTTAGTCCAATTTGTATATTCTATGCGCTTAGAAATCAACTATCAAGAATTCCTTCGGTTTTCCTTGCGAATCGGAGTATATAGATACATCTATATATCTATATGATGGATATATATACACACATATAATGTATATATATATAGATACATATGTGTATGCGTATATATATATATATATATATATATATATATAATTTTAAGATTATTAGTCTATCATATTTAGATAAAAATAATACATTCGAAAACGAAGTAAAGAAAAAACAATCAAAAGAAGGATAGACGGATAAGACAATCTGACGATGTCGCGAAGGCCAATGATTCGTTGAATTCATCCTCGCTTGTAAGATTAAAATTTTGCGAGCGTAGACGGTAACTAATAGTCGGCGACGGATCACGAGGACAAATTGTGACTGGTGCAATGATAAAAGAGACTGGGAGCTTACTCGATTACACCGACGTCAGGTCGGTTGCGAGTTGAACTTGGACCTCCCGTAGCAACAGGAACGCTCGAGAATCGTTCGACGAGTCCCTTCGAAGAGTTGGAACGATTTTAAAATCGAGATATACGATGGTTGAAGAAGAGTCAGATCGCGTCGATCCGACGTAATCTTCTTCTCGGATACGCGCCGATAACTTTGAGAAAGAGAATATTATCGATCTCTCGTGCGTAAGTAAACGATAATGATCCTTGCAGTAAGTAATCTCATAACGTAATCGTAACCGATAAGTTCAAGCAGTTGTAAGTTAGTAACTTTTATAGATTAGTTCATATTTACCAACAAATTTAGCAGCGATATTCTATTCTACGTTTGAATCGGAATTCAAGAAATTAGCGGTAAAATGAAACGAGACAGTCGGCCCTCTCGATTGGTCCTCTCGATTGGCCCTCTCGATCGGTCGTCTCACCGACATACGAATTTCGACGTCGCGCTTAATAGAGAGACAACGACTCGACGGGGAATTATGCGGCGTTGGGCGCATAATCATGAGCGTAGTCTGATCGAGACAGTTGCTCTGATATGACCCCCTGCGAGAGTGGTCTCAATTTTAAACTCCGACCGATAGACGGCAGAGAGCGGAAAGAGAGCAGAGAGAGAGAGAGAGAGAGAGACGAAAAGAGAGCCTATAATGGACCGTCGCACGCGTGATTGGCGTAACAAGTCGGGCCTAGAATCGACTTCGACTTGTATACATATGACGCCTACAATCACATATATCGTAGCCTGGATCTCGAGCGTGCACTCGAAGAAGAAGAAGAATAAGAAGAAGATGATACGCGAAGAATATAGTATATCGCTCGTAAATATGCGATAAGTATGCCGCGAGCTTATGCCCCCTGCGAAAGTGTAGTGCCTATTTCAAAGTGCAAATGACGATCATTTACGTGATGTTTGCAGAAATCGGCTTTACACGCATTCGTATCGGATGATATATTCGCTAACTCGTAACTTATATTTTATTCTATCGGTCTCTACCACCAGCTGCACGACCGAGTTTCTCTCTTCTAGTCGTTTCAGTCGTACGCTCGTTAATGCCTCTTCCAAAAAAAATCCCTCGATCGATGAGGAAAACAGCTGATAGCTGAAGAATGATTGACGGATACCGAATGAAAATACAAAGAACTTATTTTCGTTGATCTCGCGAAAAGGCGAAACCTAAGCTTATCGTGGAAACATAAATTTGACTATCCGCGCTTCCTCTGTTCGATTTCTCTTTTGCCTCGATGACCGATACTCCTTGGCTAAAAATAAAATCGTTTCTTCTTCGGGTGCGAAGTACGATCCATGTTTCTCGGGTTGGCAATTACGCGGTCACTGCCACGGGATAATTTAAAAGGAAAGAAAAATATCTTCCGTGCCAACGAATCGGTGCCAGAGGTCCTTACAAAGCGGTCCCGATAAAGGAGAAAAAGTTTTTCCAACTAATTAATTAACCGTAGGATTTTTAGCGTATCGGTGGTAGCGTTTGAATTGCGTTGACTCGGCGTAACGTTTGCGTAACGTACAAAAAGAAAGAGGAAAAAAGAAAAGAGAAAAGTAGAGAACCTCTCCTCCCACATACGAGTCAATCTAATTCTTTCCTCTTAAAAGAGAAAAAGAAGAATGTCTTCCTCGTTAATATAGTGGAAGAAGTCAAGTACGGTGGGGTCAAAGAGAAGAAGAAGATGTATATTCGACAATCATGGACGATTAGTCAGCCACGAGAGTGCATCGCGTGAAACACGTGGGACATTGTACGTCCTTGGTGTCGTTCCCCTTTCTTCTTTTTCTTCTTCATCTTTCGATTCCTCTCTCTCTCTCTCTCTCTCTCTCTCTCTCTCTCTCTCTATCTATCTATCTATCTATCTCTCTCTAAATCGAACGGACGAACGAAAGAAGAAACAAACGCAACGCGAGTGGACAGCTTTTCGCAACTGCGATATCGTGCTCGTACACGTGACATAATAAAAGTAAACTTAACCGAGTACAGTTTCACTGCACGGTAGTCGCAATTACATCTATTAATAGATCGCGAGAAGACGAAGCTTTCATCTCAATAGCGCGTTACTTTACGGTGACAACAATAAAACTCGGTGTTCGAGTTAGCCTAAACTAGCGTGACTACACCGGTCGTCGTAAAAGAACCTCGCGGTAGAGAAAAACGCGAACAAAAAGAAAATCCGCTTTCGTGGTTTCCCCGCTCGATCGAACGTATAATTCCATAACGATCGAGGGAGTGCCTTTTGTTCGAGGATCGAGCGATAAGTAGAATTTTATACTCGGATGAAGCAGTTAACACGCTTCTCTTGGCGAGATTAATAATTATCTTTCTTCCTTTCGATCGATGCTTGAAACGCATAATCCTAGCGCACAATCGTCCTATTTAACAGGTATGCTTCGCGGAAATCGTTTAAGCGGACCAGATACGAAACGCAAGGCTTTATTTGAATTGTAAATGTTCATAACTGGATAATTGGTGAGATCGTTACGTCTCGTTGATCCTACGGATTTATTCACATTATAGTTCGTTTTCATTGGATCGTTGGCAGCAGAGAATTCTCGTATTTATGAAGGGAAAGCGCGTGCGACGACGAGATCGAAGGATAAATCTAAACTGGGAAAAGGACGAGAATTTGAGAATCTTAATGAAACTTGATGAAACATAAGTAGGTGATGGCGAAAAATGCGCAAAATCGAGCTTGTTTACAGTTTACACCCGTCGATGGTTTCTATGAATAGACGAGGGAGTCGAACGCAATTTTTTTTCGATTCAAGATATCGGAACTGGTACAATCGCCGGAAAGAAACGAGGGTAGGAGGTCGAACGAGCGTTTCTCCTTCTATCTCTCTTTCCCTCCATTATCTGGTGAAAAGTACGGAAAATTTATCGTACTGAGACAAAACAGGCATTATGATTAATTAATAATCCCGATAAGACAAAGCATCCTTTGTTTCCGGTGGTCGATAGAAATCGAAGATCACTCGGGATGATTCTATCGGCGTGTTTCTTGTAAACTCGTGCGATCGGTGCTTCACGTTTCCTTTCACGCATCGCCGATCGATCGATCCTTCAATTATATTACAATGAGAAAGATCTTCTTATCACGCGTGCTACGTTCTCAAGTACGATGATTTATTACGTGTGTAATGGAATATCGATTACTTTGTACTTTGTTTCGAGTAATTATTACGATACGTACGTACGACTCGTATTAAATTAAAAAGAAAGTAAGGAATAAAACAATTTGAAGCGATTCCGCGTCTGCGCTCTCAAGGAAGACAAACACGCTATGTTATTTATAAACGCTTTGGAAATTAAGACAATCGGTCAACGACTACGAATTATCTTAGCTTTTTCCTTTTTTATATTTACCACACGTTCTATGTCGTTTTCGTTAATAAGCAAGAACGGTAGATTTTAAATCCTTGGAAAATGAATAAGTTAGTTGCAAGTGACAATTCTCTAATTTTGAAGAGAATTTACGTTGTTACGAAGCAAGGGATCGAAATATAAAATAGAAATGGCAATTGAAAAACGGGAATCCGTCGTCGGTGATTTATTTGAAAGAAAATAGTCGTTCGTACGCGAGCGATTCGGTTCGTAAAACGTAAAAGATTGTTACGACGTCGCGAGGATGCAAAAGCATCCCCAGTGCGACTTCTTTTCGACATAGGCGGTCAAAGAAAACAAGAAGAAAATGCCGACGAGTCCTCTCTCGCGTTAACCCCTTCCCTCCGTTTCTGCAATCGGCGTGCACGCGTCTGTCCACCAACAGGCATGCTCTTCTTGTTTGCCCCCTCTCTCGGGGCTCTCTCGAGGTCCGTAAAATCTGGAACAAGAACCGCGTGGCGAGACGAACCGGTACCAGTGACACCGAGAGACTCGGTAGCAACGGAGCTCTTCCGAAGAGACGACTTTCTCGGTCTCACATTGGTCCACATCTTTTATCTTTCACACGAATAAGAAGAAAATCGAAGAGTACCGAAGTCAAATTCATCTTTCCTTCATTCTCCCTACGAGCACGGAAAACGTTATCTACGCAAAAGATAAAACTCTACGAGCAACAGTGATAGAGCATTCCTTTATCGATAACAAATTCCTTCGGTCGATCGTCGTTTTTTCGTTGAATTTAACGAAATAAAAATAAAAGAGAAAAGACAGGATGACGTCGAAAAGACATTGTTCGACAGCGGGAATCAAAGGATTTGGCATGGCAACGATCGTCTTGACGATCTTTCTCCTTTTGAATATCCTCGGGACGATGGATTGCGCGCCTTATAGAAGATCTCATTTGAGAACACTGAGGTTGTGCTCGAAAAGGCTCAGCGACGCGTTGTATCTGGTTTGCAGCGAGCGAGGATACAACGAACCCTTCTCGTACAGCGGCGAAGACGAGCCACGCGGTCCTACTGGCCCTGGACTCGTCGAAGAATGTTGTTATCACTCCTGCAGCTACGTACAGCTAGAGCAGTACTGCAAGCCAACGTCCGAGGAGAAGCGGGGAGGTTCCCGCGACGTCATGTGAGTGGATGTTAGTTTCTCTTCTGGTTTTTATTTCATCTCTCTCTCTCTCTCTCTCTCTCTCTCTCTATCCTTTTTTCGTTTTCTCTCATCCTTGCTCGCCGCACCACGTTCCGCCATTTTTATCCCTTCTACCGCAAAGGGACTTCTTTTCCCTTAAAGGGAAAGTCTGCGATCCTGTCTGAAAAAAAAGCAATCTCGCGTAGACCAGTTTAAAGATGTCATTTCTTCTTCGATAAAGAATCACGCCGATACGTTTTATTTTTAACGAGAGAAAGATATATTATAATTCTACGCGTATATTTTCAGCCGGTTCGAGTTCCTTGACATCGCTCGCTCGAAATTCCACGGAGTTACCGTAATCGTCACGCTTATCCTCTTATTATGTGACTTATTTTCTAGCATATTAACTACCGCGATGCCTTTCCACGATAATAGGTGCTTCGCACTACACCGTGGGTGCAAAGACTCTTACCGTTTCTATTGACAACGATTGACCGTAAGAAGGAATCAAAAGGTCAACCTAGTAAATTGCAATAACCTTTGACTCTCTCGATCAGCCTTCACACGCGAACGTCGTGATCGTTCTCCTCGTCTCTCGACGATTAATCTTATAATCTGATCCCTTCCAATCGTGCCCGATCGATCGTAAAATACCGTATCTACTTGTTCCACTCGTATGTTTCTTCAAAACACATCGATAACTATTGTTATCGTTTCGTCGTTCTTGGAGCAAAAGTACCAACTCTCTTTCTTTTTCTTTATTCTTCTGGACTTTACATTCGAGCAAGATAATAGATGTGGTTTACATCGAGCATCGTTAATTGTACACAAATCGCCGGGAGTAAGAAACCGGAACAGCGTGTGAACGAGCGAGCGAACGAGCGAACGAGAGAGCAGTTACCAACCTTCTTATCATCGCCTCAAAGATAATCCATGTTACTTTTATTAAAGTTCATGGTTATATGAACTGGCCTTTAGTAGCAAGATTAGTCCGAAGTGCTAGGACAATTCGCTATCTCCGATCTTTTTCTCCGTCTCGTTTCTTTGTTTCATCTTTTTCGTTTTCTCTCTTTCCCTTTCCTTCCCTTCCCTTCTTTTTTCCTTCTCTTTCATTCTCGGTTGATTTCGCGCGACGTGATTTATACGCTCGTGAGATATGTTTTTCCGAAAATCTTAATCGATCTTCTTACATAAGCGTTTAGGTTACGATCGTGACACGCGCGAGTCCTTTGTTTACTTCGACTATTTCTACGAAACGAACGCATTGATAACGATCGATCGAACGAACCATTATTTATCTTTTTATTTTTTCGTCTTACAGAGAGGAGTCCATCAGAATAGTTAACTTACCCGACTCTTTTGTGGAAATACAATCGCCGTCGAAAGAAGAGAAACCGTTATCGCCAAGTAATCATCATACAAGAAAAGGCAAGGACTGTCGGTCGAAGAACGGTCGAAAACACGGACATGGCGAATGTTATTAGGAAGAAAAAAGAAAACAAATTTTTCTTCGAAACCTTTACAAAGGAGAGAAATAGCGAATCGTGATAGTCACGAGCGTATTCGAGTGAAAGCGCCGTCGAAAGCGTCGCCAATCTCGACTACCTCGTTAGCAAAGTTCGCAGAAACTCATCTTCTTCGTCCTCGTGATCTTTTTCGAGATGGAGATTGGAGATAGAACGAACTCGTATCTCTTTTTCTACAAGACGAAATAACTGCAACAACCATCTACAGGATCAACGACGATCGTAGATGCTTCGAACTTTTTCGTACATATTTTAAGTAGATATATTTTTAAGTAATCGAAGGACGATGATAGCTCGAATTGCACGCTGAGTATTTGTGCGTGAGAGAGAGAGAGAGAGAGAGAGAGAGAGAGAGAGAGAGAGAGAGAGAGAGAGAGAGAGAGAGAGAGAGAGAGAGAGAGAGAACGAACGAGCGAGCGAGCGCCACGTTATTTTGATATGTTAAGGAATCTAGTCCCACAGAAGGGTGCTGGTTGGTCGTTGTTTTATAATCGACGTTATCAACTCTGTCGTCCATTTGTGATTTTCTTCGTAATTTACGGGAAGAGGATGATTCGACGAATCTTTTCTTTTTGCTTTTTTTTTTTCTTTCATGTTAAGACTTACAAAGTCGAAAGAAAAATGGCGAGTTAGGGAATGAGTTTGAAACACGCAAAATTAGAAGACTTGAAATTTGTGGATCGCCAGCAATGAGGGAAGAAGAATCAAGAACTTTGCTTCTCGAGTACGACTTCCTTCCTAAAGACAGTAACGATTAACGTAACGTGAGAAAATTTGTGATTCATTCAATCCATTAATGTATTTCTATTATTTTTTCTTTTTTTTCTGTCGTTCTAAAGATTGAATTTGAGATTAATCACGTGATCTCACAGAGGAAGACTTAATAAAGATTTTATTAATGTAAAATATTTTTATAGGCATGTCAAGTGCAACGGACAGCTTCGCTTTCGAGTTGCCGGTGACATTAATTCTCTTACCGACTGATGATCTCACTAGTATTAAATATCAATTATTGTTTAGCGCTAAATAATCGTGTTATTAACCTTAACGATTAAGTAAAATACGCACCTCGGACTATCGGACGTGGTTAGAAGCAAATCGTTTGTACGATTCATCTGCGCGCGAGAAAAATCAAATTGAAATAACTTTCGATCGGCAATCAATTGAAAAATGCTTCTATCTGTTAGGGATCGATATTAACTAATTCATTGATTTAGTCCTTTATTTATTGGAATTTCGCTGGCAATTGGATCGTATGATTAGCGATTAATAAATATTTATATATAGATCCGTTCACCGTTTTCTATTCAGCGTTACCTTTGTTTCCCCTTTCCACTGTCAGTCCTTCACAAAGGCATCTTAACGCATCGCTGACCATACAGAGATATCTCCCTTTTCGCGTTCGCTGCATTCTTTAGCACTTATCATCTTTATAGAAACTCGAAACCAAAGATAACGTTGACATCGATATATATCTATGCTCGGCTTTTTCTATATCGTATATCGGATTTTTCAGCGTTATCATATTTCTATCATAATTAAAGAAGGAATGATCTATTAGAATAAAGCTATTAGACCGTCCTTATTCTCGATACTCGCGATAATACGTTAATACGTTCGCGCGACCATCTTACATATGTATAATTAGAAAATATAATATACGGTACCATTTCAGATACCTCTGTTTTAAATCGAAATGACACTTAAAGTGCCGCAAGATCCAAATATATTGCTCCAAGAACGAAGCTTCTTGGTAAAATATTTCTTAGAAACTACTTAACGAGCGATATATCGCTTTTAAGCACTTGCGAGTCGTACTTTTATTGGTGGGTACGCGTTTTACGGTTTTGCAAGACGACGCGACATTTAATTATCGGCATTCGTTCTTCCGCTGCTGAAAATATATTTATCGTAGTGACTTTTTGAAAGATCCGAAAATATTCGCGTAATAAATCTACTATATCTCACTATAATATTATATATAGACATTATGGTAAGATCATAGGGATATACGAAGGTATCGACGGTTTGGAGATTAAGTAACATTTTATTTTTCTGATTAAGAAAAGCCTTGGAAAGTATTCGTCCACTCTTTTCAAAAACACAGGCCGTCAAAATTCTCGCTATCGCAAGTATTATCCTCGTAACAGCAAGTCTTAGCAAAGTCTCGTAGCATTTTCTTGCGTTCGATTTGCGTAAAAGATCGTGGTAGTCGGTCGTTAAAATCGTTATAAAGCTCGTACAATTCTTCGACGGCCATCTCAAATCCCAGATCATCGTCATCCGTCTACCAAATAGGAACAATTTTGACTTTGTTATTTTACTTGTTTCGTTTTTTTTTTCTTTCTCTTTTTCTTTCTTCACAGATATAAACGAAAAAGAAGAAGTTGAGCGAGAAACTATTTGAAAGGAGAATGCAACGTATTTAAGCACACGCATTGGGACTCTCGTCGGTGCAAAATTCATTTTTTGTTAGCGTAATATTTTTAAATATTTTTAGACACGTTTGATAGACCTTAGAATTATAATTTCCACAAAGGCTGATTACACGGATGGATTAACGAGATGTGAAATTACTCACTTCAGGAAGTTGTATACGTCTTTGATGAAGGATTGTCCGGATAAAGCGTTATCCGAAGGACGTGAGCAAGCGATAACGTGCAATGCAATGGAAGAGTTTAGTCGCCGTATTCATTCATGATGACCTTGTAATCTTTAGAATTATTAAATGCAAGAAATTAAGAAGGATTCGATGTTATGAATTCGACGTTAAACTCGAGACTTTTCGTTGTTCGTATACATTATTATCGTTTAACGCTAAATAATCGTGTTATCAACGTTAACCATTAAATAAAATACGCGGCTCGGACTGTATTAATTATTATTAGATATCATTAGTCTAACTTATGAATCGAATCATGGATTTACCCTCCTTGAATATTACTTTTCATCTTATAGTTACTTACCGCAACATTCTGAAACCGTACGGAAGCAGGCGGAAGAAATTTCTGTCGATAATACCGTTGTTGGTTATAAAAATCTTCTCGGTTGGAACCAGAAATAATATCCACGACATGTTCTCCCTCTGGATTCGCTATTTTCGCCGAGATATCTCTTTTTTTGTGCTTATTGAAGGATATAGATTTTTTCTCCCGTTCTAGGGAAAAATCTGAAAGCACAAAAGGGATGGAACAAAGTAGAAAATTTAATCGATCGATCGATCAAAAAAAAAACTTTTTTTTACTTACCGATAGATTTGACCAGCTGGAATTTTTTATAGCCCATTTTTTCTGAATCAAATTTTTCGATGCCTCTTTTGAGGCGATCGTTGCCACAGACCTTCGTGAAGACGTCCATCAGCCGATCTTTACAATCTTCCCTAAAAGCCGCGTTTAGAGTTATCGACAACATAATCGTCGTTACGATCAGTAAGATGTCCCGTCTTTCGTTCCTACCTTTCGTCCTCATTTTTTTGCGTTTGTTACAGAACGATGTTACTTCCACGACTTGACCGTTTGTCCAGCGCTCCTTTTTCTTTAAATTCAACCCTTATCGGAGCGTACGTGTTTAAAATACGCTCGCACAATCTTGCACGATGAAGGTTTGTTTACCTGTCGCACGTACTTACCTGCTCGTCTTTCGATTAGTTATCATCGTCGTGTCTCGAGAATGTAGCAGAAGGTCTCGATTATGCGAGAAACTCGCAAATGCCTGGAGGAAGTGATCGAGATGTTTATCGATCTTTTTTATCTTGACTTTATTATCGATTTTATCTTCGATATTTCAACGTAATTTTTGGTCATTTTCTATACGTTTTTATTTCATTATTAGCCCAATAAGCGTTACGATCAAATTCACCTAAAAGTTACGCAAAGACAATTGAAAAAGGAAAGAGTCCGATGAAAGAAAAATGAAGTGTTCGCATACTTTTACGGATTATCCGACTTTTGTCCTTGAACTCGTGTCTATTGTGTTATTCTCTGGAAGAGGAGGGCAACTGCAATGACATAAAACTAATCCAAGTTATTAATAGATATAGTAATGAATAAACGCGTTGACGACGAACGTGATGAATATATGTATCTCTTCGAGGAGCCTTCGGCACGTATATCCTTTGTGAGAAAGTCGACGCTATCGATCCATCCTACGAGATAACCTCGTAGAAATTTTCTTCGAAATATATTTCATACTCGTAACAATTATAAAAAATTATGTTTATTTTCATAGGAATCGTTAGACAGCGCCGTCGATAACGACGTTGATGAAAATTTGGATCAGCCAATCGACGATAGATGACACTCGTGAGCGATACTACGCCGAATGACAGAGATTACGAAGGTTAAGGACACGCGGAATAGTCGAACTCGCGGGCACGATCAGTAATTATTTATAATATTAATATTTTCATTATGTTTCGACCGACAAAAAACTTAATGATAACGTTACGGCAAGTCAAAGATTGCCGCTCTTTGCACAGGTTTAGTCAACAATTTTCAGAGATCGCGGAATATGAATGTATGTTTTATTTGTGATTACATGTCATCGTTAGTTGCCGAAGTTCGATTAATATTTTGTTATTGCGGTTTTATAATTATGCAGCTCCTATCACCGATGAATATAAGAGAGGGCCCTTGGAAGGTAGATCGCTTTATTTAGATGCTCAAGCTACAACACCCATGGTATGGATTATAACATGATATTGCACAATCTTATACTTACAGTGCAATGGTATCTTTGATCAATAAGTATGATGCTGTAGGTTATAAAATAATAGTGCGATTAATGTTTAGGACCCACGGGTATTGGATAAGATGATGTTATATTTTACTTCGTATTATGGAAATCCGCATTCTAGAACCCACATGTATGGATGGGAAACGGAAGCTGCGATAGAACATGCTCGTAAAGTTAGTACAGAGGCATATTTTAATTAACATAAAAATAAAGTTTCCTTTCGAATCTTTGAATGATTCTTTTCGTATATACTAGCAAGTGGCAGATCTGATAGGTGCCGATAAAAAAGAAATCGTTTTTACGTCGGGTGCAACAGAATGCAATAATATCGCTGTGAAGGGTGTAGCAAGGTTTTATAAATCAAGAAAGAATCATGTTGTAACGACCCAAACTGTAAGTACTTGCAATTTTAATTGAAGATAGAGTCGTTCTTGAAATCGGTATATATATTGAAATCAGTATATATACATTTAGGAGCACAAATGTGTATTAGATTCGTGTAGAGCCTTGGAGGCAGAAGGGTTCGACGTGACGTATCTACCAGTTAAATCGAATGGACTTATCGACATTGATCAATTAGAAGCTACTATTACGCCAGCTACATCGCTCGTTTCTATAATGACGGTTAATAATGAAATTGGCGTTAGACAACCTGTCGAACAGATTGGTGCTATTTGCAGGCAAATACGTATACATATAATTATACGTCGACAAATAAAATATTCTTATTTTATATATATTAGAATAATCATTCTTTTTTTGACAGAAAGAAAAAGGTTTTTTTTCATACCGATGCAGCTCAAGCTGTTGGAAAGATACCGCTCGACGTTAATGCAATGAACATTGATCTTATGTCTATTAGTGGTCATAAAATATATGGACCCAAAGGTATTATATATATATCTCACTATGAACTCTTGCAAGTTTTTTAATTATTTCATATTTCATAATCGTTTGCATAGGTATTGGAGCACTCTATGTAAGACGAAGGCCACGTGTTCGTATTGAAGCGTTACAAAGTGGAGGCGGGCAGGAACGAGGTATGAGAAGCGGAACTGTTCCAGCTCCTTTGGCTGTTGGGCTTGGTGCTGCTTGTGAGTTGGCACAATCAGAAATGGAGGTATGCTCGATCTTTTTATAGTTTTTCATAGAATTTTTTATAACTCATATAATTTTTTATAACTCATATCGTTTGCAGTATGATCATAAATATATTACGAATCTTTCAAATATCTTGATCGAAAAACTTATGTCTAATTTACCGCAAGTTGTACGCAATGGGGACTCAGTTGCTTGGTACCCTGGATGCGTTAATTTATCATTTGCATGTGTAGAAGGAGAATCATTACTAATGGCATTGAAAGAGATAGCCTTAAGTAGTGGTTCTGCATGCACAAGTGCAAGTTTAGAACCTAGTTACGTGTTAAGAGCAATTGGAGCATCGGAAGATCTAGCACATTCTAGTATTAGGCGAGTATAATATATAAAACAATGTACGAGCATATATATATATGTATATAAATATATGCATATACGTATAATTTATTTTTGTATCTCGACATGGGTAGATTCGGTATTGGGCGGTTTACTACGCTGGAGGAAATCGAATATACTGCAAAACATACGATTCAAGAAGTTAAGAAGCTTCGCGATATGAGGTACAATTTCGTTGATCATAGTATAAATCTTTATTTAATGTAAAAGCATGATTAATTTACATCACTTATTATAAGCAATTCATTTTCAATTGGATGGACAGATTCATTGTTCATGTGTTTTTAACAATAGAATTATGTCGAATCCAGATAAAAAATCGAGATTGCGTGAATCACAAAATTTGTTTCTTTACAGTCCATTGTGGGAGATGGTCGAAGATGGAATCGATTTAAAAACTATCAAATGGACTCAGCATTAGTTTTTTTTTTTTATTAGCGTGTGAATTAGAAGGCTCGTATATCGATAAGCAGAATTAAGCGTATAATGATGCGCAGAGAGTAAGTTGTAGAGTTAAAGCTCGCTTAATTAAAATTATCCTCGACGTATAATAAAATTTTAATTTAAAAATCGTTACTGTCAAGGACCTTAAATTTATTCCTAGATTTTTACGTATATAAAATTTCTACGTCGATGTTTCCAAATACTTGCTCCGTATCTGGAAAAACGCGTCTTGTCATATACTCGTGACGTGAAATATAATTCAATTCCTTCGTTTCTAAAAAAATTGTAAAAGTTCGTTCGTTGTTTCTTATTTTTTAACATAAACACGATGGATCAGTAGCTTCGTCGATATAGGAAATTTTGAAGCGATCTTTGTCCATTTCGTGAAGTTCCATTCGAGATCGATTAGCTTCAACTAGATGTTGCGCAATGTCCTCGAACATTTCATGTATTCCTTCTCCAGTTTTACAAGACGTTTTGTAAGTTCCAGAAATTAAGTTATGACATTGCTCGCTAAAGTGATCATACGTGTTATATCATAGAAATTAAGAGAAATATATCTTTTCTTAACAAACATACCAAAATTGTTCCATTTCCGCATCTGTAACTTGTGGAGTAACTCCTTCTAAGTCACTTTTGTTGCCGCAAAGAAAAATCTTTGCGTTTTCTGCGTACGTAACTATATCTAATAGATGTTGAGATAAAAGATGAAAAGACGTCGAGTTATCTAGAGCGAATACCAAAATAGCTGCTTCCGCAAACTTGTAGTAACTCGATGTCACGGATGCTACTCTCTCCATACCTCCAGTATCCCATAATTGTAACTATAAAGCAAAAAACAAGAAAACTTTTGCGTCTGTGTGTTACAGTAAATTCATAGTTGGTGCTTCGACGGACTCTCGTACCTATCAAGACAGAGAGAAGTTAACTTTTTAAGAAAATTTATGATCTATATTTCACAGGGAGCGAAACGACGGCATTAAAAATATACGGAAACATTCCTCCGATTAATCTCTACCCACGAGCTACCTACGTGTCGGGTGCATTTATATGCAAACTCAATCATCTATTCCATTCAATTGTAGACCGAGGATGGCGAAACATCCATTGAGCTTTAATGCGATGTTAATGTCATTTTAAAATTGAAGTACTTGAATTACCCGTTGCATTATACATAAAAATTCGATTGGAAAATATTCAGATATCGTATGAATTGTCTTCTTAATTAAAATCACATAGCAAGAAATAAGAGACCATTTGGAGTACTCACGCGTATTCGTCTGTCGTCGACTATATATTCTTTGTCGATATTATCGAGACCAAGCGTCGATTTTCGATCGTTACTTGCCACGAAGGAATTGTTCGCGAATCGCCTGAATATAGACGTTTTCCCAACACCATATTCACCACAAAGAATAACTTTTTGCTCCGTTACTTTGACGGTAGCCATGTCCCATGTAAAATCGCCTTAATAACAACCGAAAACATCAGCAGTCAGCGAATCATATTACGATAGAAAATGAACTTTTCGAGCAACGGTAATACGAATTGTTTTTTATTTTAAAACGCGCCTCCGACCATACGCACTTAGAATCAAGCCCAAGAATCGACGCTACTGTGACAGTAAAAATAGTAGACGATGAACCATGAACTATCGCTATCGGAGACAAACGATTCGATTGCGATAACAATAATTAGGATGAAATTTTCTTTCGTATAATCTATGGAAATGATATTCCATTCGAGATTTGCATATATAATCGTTATGCAGATACAAAGGCCGCGGCTATGTTATTATTTTTGTCTTACGAGTAGTCGATTGTCGTTGACATCAGTCGATTAATTTAAATTTTTACCGGCGGGACAAGTCACGGGTATAGTCATGGTATACGAAGTACACGATACACCTCGAGAGCATCTAAATTATTTATTTGTTCAAAATAAAGAATATTACGCATAGGATAGACGCACAGGCGTCTACGATAATATTATTTTAAAGAATGGTGAGATTTATCGTGTTCTTGGTATCTCAAAATGGACATGACGCAATTGTCAACAAATCGAATAACCAGTTTTAAATAGTAGTTTACTTCTTATTGATTTCGGAACGACGCAACGTTTCGTAAGACGGATTTAATTATATTATGAGAACAATCTGGCTTTTATTTCATAAATATATTGTCAATTGTAATCGTCGATATGTAGAGCGATATCTCGATAGAGCCTTTTATCCTGGACGTTGGCTATCGATGGGAATCGATACGTCGAATCGAATTCGCGAGTTGAAATGTCGGACGGTGTCTCCCTCTAGAACGGTTATGTATTTCTTTGTGATCCGTGTCAGTCTTTGGCAGCTTCAGCTGTTAAAGAATTTTCTTTAACGTTACTTGATTTCGATGTTTCATAGATTCCTTCATATTTTGTTCGATGAGTCGTTTTTTTCTCTAAGAAAATAACGAAGCTTCATCATGGTGCTAAACGAAGTTGGCAAATTCCTTCTCGAGTTGGAGAAAGCCGAATTAGAGGTTAGCGCAATTGTGTGTCCAATTTATTAATAGGTATATTGTTTCTAATTTATCAAACGCTATTTCTCTACGTAGAAAGTTGTAAATGATAATATGTTCGAATCAATACGTTCCATACGAGTATCGTTGTATTTCTATCAATCATTGAAACTTTTTCCACGGTCAGGTATTTAGTCAAGATATTCAGATATACGTATAGTCAAATATTTTCCTCGTGATTACTCGTCTTTCTCTTCGATCGCCAAATATAATATTTGAAGGAATGTATACGATACTGTATCCCTCTGAGATCTTTTAACCGACTCGTTTATTTTCAGGCACCTGCTGGGGTTGCGTCGGCACAAACTTATGCTCAACTGTTGGCTATGTATCTTTACCAGAATGATTTGTAAGTATATGAAATTATTTAACAAACCATTATCAGACTTTGAGCGTGCCAATGTACAAAGAATGAAAGATGCATATAATTTACTTCTGTCTATGCATCTTTTAGTTCCATTCAACTCGGCTACATTTCCAACTTTTTTCAACATTCGTATCGTTAGAAAAGCGACCTTATTTCTGTTTCGTCGTCGAGTCTCGTCACAGTTTTTTTTTTCTTTTTTCTTTTTGCTTTTTTTTTCTTCTAAATCGCACTTGCCCGCCAATGATCATAAACTGTCATTTATCAATCGGGATAGCGTCGAGATAACGTATGATACGAAACGTGGAATATCGGTCGTAGAACTCGAGCGATTAAACTCTGATTCCGTGTAATTGTGGATACAATTCTGGACTAATTCAGCATGCATAGAGATATACTTTGATCAGAAAATATATTTCGAAAATGCAGAAAACGCCTTTGATCGGCATACGTTTAACTAAGAGCGGTATCTCTTATTTTCACTTTAATTGCATTCTCCGTGCTTATATCGGCAATTATCGCATTCACGTAGTCGCGCTCGGTAGCCGGAGAATGCTATTAGTCTTGGCTAATTTGATCGGACGATTTTATGGTCAAAGCACTGTTCTCCCGACGCTATGATTTTATCTTACATTAACTTTCAATTCAATTTGGCATGATCGTTAAGAAAACCGGAGCGCAGTCTAGCTTTTACCGTAATAAGATAAATGCATGCGCCTATCGTGATTTGTTTAGTGCGATCGATAACATTTCGATATTCCGCGTTACAACGAAACCTTTTGCGAATCATTGCTTTTGCAAGCTTGAATAAATATATAATTATGCAAGATAAATGCACGTGGCAAGTTTTCCAATAATACGTAAAAATAGTTGGAGACAATAAGGGAAGAAAAAAAAATGAACTCATCGCAGATGCAACGCAAAGTGCTTGTGGAAACGAATACCGTCGAATCTGAAGGATGCTAATTCGGAATTGGGCCGAATATGGGCGGTAGGAAAACACATGTGGCAACGGGACTGGCCCGCGGTGCACGTAGCTCTCAACGCGGATTGGAGCGAGGACGTTTCCGGGATCATGACTGCTCTGAAAGGTATCGTTAGCTATCGGAGGTATCGACGCGCACCCTACCTTCCACGATCTCGATAACTTTCATTATTGTCTTGGAAACCTTTTAGCGAGAATCGCGCTCATTACGAAAGCAAATATTCAACGAGCAACGTATCTATTATGTATGCACGTTACATCCAGATTTATTTCGATTTATTTCGATTCGAGGAAAATCCGCGTAAATCCGAACCGATTGATTTTTCCGAAGATAAGAATAAAGGATTTAAATGGCATCGTAGACTCATCGTGGACGATCCTTTCAGATAGCGTTCGCGAGCAAGCGATGACGCTGATATCCAAGGCTTACTCGTCGTTAGGTTTGACGGTGCTCGCATCTATGACGGGTCTCGCATTGGAAGAGGCTCAACAGGCGGCGATGGAAAGGGGCTGGAGCATAGACGGGACGATGGTCCAGCCGGTTAAGATCGACAAGGAACAAAGCACCTTCACCAACGAGATCTGCCTGACGGAGGATCAGCTGAAAAAGCTCACGCAATTCGTCTCCTTCTTGGAGAACTAACCAAGTGCCGAACTAACGCGAAAGAGAGAGAATCGATCCGTTCGGTACTCTAAGCCTTTAGCTTTTACAGCGTAATCGTATTACATAAACGAGGAAGTGCGCGTCAAAGGAACGCAACGCGTCAAAATATCTCCGTACCTCCATCCTCTAGAAATATTATGTCACCGTATCTACCCACGCTGTCGATGTTCGTTCGATCGGAAGAACGTGCACGGTGTCGGACGTGCGAGGAAGCTCTTTTTAGTTCGATCACGATCGATCGACCATCGTCCACGATAGCGACACTTCTTTTTTTGTGCGAAATCGACTCTCGAGTGTTTTTTCTTTTCGTCTCCTTTCTTTTCTATTCTCTCATCCTCCTTTTCCGTCGAAAGAAAGAGCAATAAAAGTATCGCGAAGCGTAAATATACCCGACTCCTCTCTATGCTTTTTCTATTCTCTCTCTCTCTCTCTCTCTTTGTGGTTAATCACATTGTAGGTTTCTACTCTCTGGAAGAGAAACCGTTGTGCAAGAGCACGCTTCCAAATTTCTCGCTCCCCGGATCGTAGACGGATCGCGGGTGAACTTGCGTAACGGATACCAACGGAGTTCCAAAGTAATGGGTGGCGAGCGCGCGAGGTAGGCGATTTCTTCGATCTCGCACGTGAAAGCAACGATCGAGCGAACGCGGGTGCAGCAAATTTCGCACTTAAGGAGATTCAGCCGGAGGCATTGCGTCACTCAAATCGAATCTTCGGTCGTTCTTAAAAAATCGCGGACGGTCAGGTATGTTCTCTTTCTCTCTAGGGAAGCTGTATACCCACCGACGCCAAGTAATTCTCTATGAAATCGATTCCGCTCCACATTGTAACGTGCGCGGGCTCGCGCAGGGTTCGAGATCGCTCTTTTAACAATAGCCCTGAGTAGTTTATTGGACATTCGCCCAGCGTATACCGACGTCGGTATTTTTTTTCTTTTCTCATTTTTCTTTTTTTGTTTTGTTCTTTTTTTTGTTTTTTTCGTTCAAGACGTACGAAAGAATTGGCCAAGTGGGCGAGTTTTTCCTCTTCGAACGACTCGTCCATCCGTTCGTCCACGGTCCACGATACGTGGGAATGAACGAAGAAAAGCGCCGAGTCGTATCTGGAAGGCGTTCCCACGCGCTCCGTAGGACGTGTTCCATAGAAAAGAGAGCCTATCCTAGGTGCCCCGTGCATATCGAGAACGTGCGATCGGCGCAATAATTGGTATCGAAAAAGACGTTCGATCTCAGCGGGGGGTTGCAAAGTGGATAGTAGTAGAAACGATGCCGCGTTCAGAAAAGACGCCGAGTTCCTCCGCGTATCTCCTCGTATCGGCGTCCCTTGCGCCTCGACGACGTACTACCATACCACGTGCCGTTCTTCGAATAATGCAGATTCATCGTCGTTTCAACGAGGGAGATGATTGCATCGAGATATCGCGCAGCTGTTTCTTTCTCCTTCTTTTCTTTCTTTTCCTTTTTTTCTCTTTTGTGTTTTTTTTTTTTTTCTCGAGGAGCTATCGCGCCTCGGCAGGCACAGGCGGCGCGATAGAGTCTCGTGGAGAGGGTTAACCACGCGCGAGGCGAGAGAGCGAGAGAGAAAGAGGAATCACGAGTCGTTCAGGATGTTGCGAATGGCCGAGTCGATCGTTGCCTCTCTTTTATTTCGCCCAAGTACTTCGAGCGTTGCTCCGCGGTGTACAGGTGTAATCTGATCTTTTCTTTTCGAGAGTATCAAACTCAAGAGCCGTAAGATTATTTCTGCGTTTATCGCGAAGCTCGCAAAAAAAAAAAAAATTAAATAAAAAGTCAAGATTAACTGGTAGAAGTCGCGAGAATATCATACGAAGAACGAGTAAAATTCTTCGTTATTATTAAGGAAAAACCGGTTTCTTCCTCTAGCGAAGTGAAAGCGAAGAGTGTCATTTTCCTCTTTAGTTTTCGCACGCTCGACGAGCATTTTCGCGCGACGTTAACGTCGGAGGACGTATCTCGAAACGGTCGATTTTTCTCCTCCGTTAATCCGTTTCCAAGGGTAGAAATTTGTAAGACTCGAGGATGGATTGAAAGGTCCTGTAAAGGTTTAACGGGAAGATAGCTCGGGACGAGCTATAAACTCGATTCCCGGAGAGACTCGCAAGAGTCGGAGATTAATCGAAGCGCAAAGAGGGACGCGAGGAGGTGTGCATATCTCGGCGAACGGGGCTCGGCGGTCGTTGCCGGTTACCTCTCGGTTGACCTCCCCTAGCGAGCGTGCGCGAATACACGTCCTATCCTAGGCTCGTCGTATAGTCTCTTTGCCGTCTCTTCTTTTCCCGACTTAGCGGAGAACGAACGTACGTAAGTACTCGCATCTCTCTTTTCTGAACGTGTACATGTGACGCGCGGCGGCCCGTTCCCGGTATGACCTTTGCACGGTGCCGCGGAAAACGCCGATGCTCCGAGCGAGCGAACGGCACGAATCGAACGAGCGACCGCTCGATTTCGAAAGTCCGCCTTCTTCGCGAGCTGCGGAAGGCCTGGACCGAGAGAGAAGAGGAGGAGGATGATGATAATGACGACGAGGACGACGGCTCGGGGTGAATGCGTTTTTCTCCCATAAATGGTACCGCCGTTGCTCGATCGGTAGTACCGACACCGATACTGCCACCACCTCCTCCTCCTCCTCTTCTCCTTCTTTTTCTTTTGCTTTTTATTTTTCTTCCTCCTCTTTCTCCTCCTCTATCTAATAGCCGGCTAATGAGCTCTAAACAGCTCGCGTACGAGCGAATATTCTTTCGTCGTTGTCGTCGTCGTTGCGGTCGAACGACTTGCGAAAGATCATCGTCTCGACAGAATCCTGACGTTAAGGATATTTTCTGCCGCGTCAACGGATTTCGTCCGATGACTATGATAATTCGTTCTACATCGGTTCTGCATGGTGTAATAATGAAATCAGAATCTTTCCTAGGCCACTCCCCTTTATTATTACGTTTCATTGTAAAGCAAGGTGGAACGGTACTCGCGGTATGACAACAATGTCTCTACCGATATTCAATTACTCCGCTTGCGTAATCCGGCCGATTCACCTCTCTCGAGAGAGAGTTCGTAGAGTTCGAAGGATGATCCGGGTGATCGTCCTTTCTCGTTCGAATCCTCCTGCTTTTCGACCGAGTCACGTTGTATCTCTCTCCCACCCCCTCTCTATTTCTCTCTTTCTTTCTCCTTTTCCATTGCGTGACCTTGAAGCGCGAATTGTCCATAGCTTCCCTTCTTTCTCTTCTTCTCCTCTTTCGAAGGAGTAGAAGGAGAATATCTTCTTGATTCGATTCGCAAGGGTTTATACCGTTAGCGTCTTATTCGACGCGCTTCGAAGCACCGAGCGCGAAAGGAAAGAACGATTAGATGGATGGATAGATCGGGAAGGAGAGAAGGAGACAGACAAAGAGAAATGGGAGTAAGAAAGAGAAGGAGAAGACACAATTGAATGTTGGCGGTCTCGTGGGCGGGACCGAGTTCGATTGTTTCTTTATCGCGATCACGCTCGTTCCTTCTTCTGCGAGCGCAATGGCAATCTCACCACCACCGACTATGCTTCTTCGTCTCTACAGCTTTCTATATCTGTATGTACATTAAGTTTCCTTCTCGTTCGTATGGAGATTTCTCTCTCTCTGTTGTTCTTTCTTTCTTTCTTTCTGTCTTTCTTTCTTTCTTTCTTTCTTTCCTTCTTTCCTTCTTTCCTTCTCTTTCTCGTGCACTCGGTTAAGGCGGTGGGTGCGCTTAGAATGCACCTTCTCCGCAGCATTCCACGCGGAAAGAAAACTGATCGTTACCTTTAGCACAATTACAGTTCGCGGCTATGAAACGTATCCGCGATCGAATCATCGATCGGTCTCACCCTCCACTTTTCCAACTTTCCTCAGATTCGAGGAGATTGCGAGTGTAGGCCGTCCTGAAAGTTCGCCAGCCACGCTTCGAATTCGAAAGCTTAGTATAATTAAAGGATACATAGTAGGAAAGTCGATCGTCGAAACGGAATCGATGCGCGATCGATCTTTGTTTAGCTAGAGGAAGGCGTTGTCACGGACTTTCCTTGGGTGGCACGGCTTTCCTGAGAACGGCACGAAGAAGGATTCTCAAACGGAGTCGTAGGTCTCTCTCCCGCTCTCTCCTCGTTCGTCGGTCGGCAAGCAGGCAGGCAGACAGCAGGCAGGCAGGCAGGCAGCAGGCAGTCAACCAGGCAGGCAGTAGGCGGATAAGCTTTTCCGAGGGCCAGGTGATCGGTGGCCCCGATACGACGGCCCTCTCGACGGAGCCACTCGACTCGGAGGCACTTTGAGTTCTCGCCGGCCGCAGAACTTGTGGGATTTCGCAAGCGAACGCTTGCTTCTCGGCTCAAGCGGTACTACTACTTCTCGGAGAGTAGCAAAGATAAAGAAGAGAGAAGAAATAGCTGAGAAGAGGTGCAGGTGAAGCGAATGCGAGGCTTCGACCTGACACGCGAGAGAGTCGCGGAGAGAAACGAAGAGTGCACGAGGGCTCAACGGAGAGGGGGAGGAGGATGGAATAGAACGTTCAACGGGAGAACGGAATATGGGATCACCTAAGGTTAGGGTTCGCGATGCTGCGCCCACGTACCTATTGTCTCTCTACTTTCGTGCGCGCTGCGGGAAAAAGGACGCGAGTTGCCTTCGGTGCGGCGCACCGCGTGCACACGCTCGACCTCGTCTCTCTCTCCCTCTTTCTTTCCGTGTAGCGCGCTTCACGGGATGCTCCGATACTCTATTTCCTTGAGCGAGAGAGAAAGGTGCGTTCCTAGCTTAGAGTCGACGGCCCGTTGCGTCTATCCAAGAGAGAGAGAGAGAGAGAGAGAGGTACCTTGCGGATCCTTGGGTTTTCTCGCCTCGCTTATGCCGCTTCTTCGCGTCACGGTGCGAAGAAACGCGGCGGAATCGCGCGGCCGATGCTGCTTAAATGCCACAGCTTGCAGGCATTTTTCGCGACACGCCGGGATAAATAATGGTGTCTTGCGCCAAACGATCGAGAAATTACGCGAACGGCGTAATTTTAGCGTTGTGTAAGATGTCCGATGAACATGCTCGCGCGTCAAGTTCTCTTTTCTTTTTTTATCGACTTTTACGTATACATGGATATAACTTTATTATATTACATATCCCGAAATACATGCTTGTTAATTATAGATACAACTTGGATACAACTTGAATTAAGACCGGTTATTGTTATCGTCCTCGTCATTGTTATCGCAAGAGCGTTGATCGAATTAAAACATTTTTACGTACGAAAATCCCGAAAGCGTCATCGACGAGAGATTTTTATTCGATCCTACGTCGACCGACGCTATCGGACGAGTTCTAATCTGGTTACCTTGAATGACGTCATCCGACCAATACCCTCTCTCGTTCATTCGCTTTCTCTCTCTCTTTCAACGTATTTCCAATTTGCGGATAGCGCAGATGTTCGGAGCGTTCGATAAAGGTTCGTGTCTGTCACACACACGGACGTACACCCGCACCCGCGAACGCACGCGTGCGCGCGCGCGCACGCACACCGCGGAGAGGAAAGGAGAGGGAGAGAAAAAACACGTTCTCTTTTGTTCGACCACGTTACCGCTTTACTCATTTTTCTTCCCGTCCGTTCCACCTGTAAATTAGATATCGAAACTTAATTGCCACTTTACTCGTGTTTTTAAAGTACGATAAAATTGGCGGGGATGTCGGCGAGATCGGTCGAAAATAGCTTTGAAATCGTTCGTAAATCCATCCGCGTCCGTCGTTGAAACGGCAAGTAGTACAAGTCAATCATATATTCTCGATGTTGACTTATGGCTTCTTTCGCGCGACGTCCGTTTTAAGGTTCGAACGTGCGCTCGCAGACGTCTAAAGAGGAGTTTGAATTTTTGGAGAAGCCGCGAGCCGGCGATGGCGGCGACACAGAAGGAACGATCGATTTACCGTCGTCGAACGGGCTTCGATCGTTTATCTCGAACTCTAGAGGAATATCCAGCGCAAGGAAATCCACCAACCTCTCTGCAGTCCTTTATTCCGGGTGGCGGCCACCAACGTCGTGCACGAGCGTGCTCGAAGCTTCCCACCTGGGATTCCGAACGTATCACTGTTCTTTAACAATCCCAGCGAACTGCCGTTCTTGTAATTAGGCACGATGTTCGTGTCAAGCGAAACGGCAAGGCTTCTCCGAAAGGCGATCGTGTAACGCTATTTTCTACTCGATTCGCGTAATCAGCGTTAAAATTAAATCTATTTCGTAAACTCGTAGGCTACGTAATAACGAGATAATTTGCATCGAGCAAAGTTACACGATTCGGAGAAAGAACGGGAGTCGAAAGACGATCGAAGCACTTTCGACCTCGCCGTATTGCATTTTTGTAAAACGCGAGAGCATCGATGGGTCTTGTTACGAGCGCGTGACCTTCTACCACGAAATAACGTAATAGTGATCCGAACGGGCTCGTTCGCCGTACGGATTACGTCGCGGCAATGCGGGAACTTCAAAGTCAATAATCATCGAAACGCGTGGGTGTATCTAGCCGATTTCCTCTGCGTGCGTCTTTGACCGAGGTACGGTCAAGTGTATCGTCGACGCGCTCGTGCGTCCACGCATTTGACGTCCGCATCGATCGAACTACTTTCGATCGTACGTACGTCCGTAAACGAGATTTAATGATCTAACGAACGTATCTAACGTCTTCACAATGCTATCGAGAGAGAACCCGTTATTTCTCCAGCGAATGCGGAACGTCCGACGTTCCCAATGGCAATCCTTTTTCCACGTTTCGCATGCTCACAGGAATCATCTCGGTCTGTTACCACCTATCGGCGGTAAATTTCAATGTGGATTTATCGTTTGTAATCCGTTAACGTTGTCTCGATTATATATTTTTATTCGTACTCGTTTGGGCGATCGAACGCGTCGGAAAAGCGAGTGGTTAGACGTCGTTAGACTTTCGACAAATGGAAGCGCGATCGATTGTATAACGATAGGAGGATTAGACGTCCGACGAGGACGAGCGGGCTGCTCGGTCTTTCAAATAATAATAACATAACGATCGGGGACGGAAAACGAAGCACACTCTTGCGATCGAACCTCGTCGATTGGTTCGAAGGCGAGTTCGAAGGCGAGTTCGAAGGCGAGCGAGCAGGCTCTATAAGCGATCGGAGCTTTGCCGCTCAGACAGGAATCGTTTAATCATTCAAGCGACGGTCGTCGGATTCATTGAGAGACTCTCGCTGACAGCGAGAAAAGCGACCCTCCGCGAGATTGATTTCTCATTAAGATCTCAATTATGTACACTTGATTTTAGACAATCGATTCTTTTCACGGCGTCTCGAGAACACGAACGTTCGGAATATCGTCGTCCTCGTGTCTTTTCCTACTCGCAACGCTTTGATTTTAGCGTCGAACGTTGAAAATTGTAACCGCATCTCTTCTTCCCTCTTCTTTCTCTTCCTTCCTTTCTTCTGTTCTCGAGGAAAATCACCCCGGTCGGCAGCAGCCCCTACTCTTCTCTCTGATCGTTCACGCAGCAATCGGTGGTGTCCCACTTAACTCGGATAGCGTGGGATAGGCCCTTGGGAGATGATAATTACACGTCGCGTTACGGGTCGACCTACGGGCATGCCGGCACGACCGTAACGTACCGTACGTTACGGCCGTGCACTCTCACCGGCTAGATTCTCCGTCTTCTCCCTTTCTCTCTATCTATTCCTCTCTATCTCTCTTTCTCTCGCTTTCCGCTTGCGTTTAGATCGAACGCTCGAGAGGCGTTCGACGTCGCGCGATACTCTCGCTACTTCGCGATCGTTACTATCGTCGCAACTGTCCGCGTCCTCGCCGAGAAGAGTACCGAGGCGGCTGAATACCGACCTCGACGGTCGGTGCATCGAGCTTCGCGATATCGCATCGACTCGATCCCGAGAGAACGGAAAAGGAACCTCTGGTCGTCCGACGAGCAAAGACTTTGAACTTGATTTTTCCAAAAGCTCTCAAAGAAGAACGTCGATAATTTCTTTGAATTTTCCTGACAGTTTCGTGTCTCCCGCTTTTCGTGCGAGTCGACGAGGACGACGAATCGCTTATAATATGATAATAGCGCGAGGCACTCCCCACGGCTAGAGTGCCGTCTATGCGCTCGCCTTCGTCTTCTCTCTCTCTCTCTCTCTTTCTCTATCTCGAAGTGAAAGGCGGGCGAGTCTTGGCTTTGCTCGCAGCACGCTAGTTTATGCCGGCGGTCCTCGCGCGCGCTGTGTCGGCACGGCACGGTTGCCGCGAGGTCAGAGGTCGGCTCACCCACTCCCCTCCTGGCCCTTCACCTCCTATCCTCGAGACTCTCGCGAGTTGTATCTCGCTGGCGAGAGAGAGAGAGAGAGAGAAAGAGAGAGACTCTTTCCATCCGTTCTTCGTTCGCTCGATCGCTTCTCCTCTTATTCTCTTTCTCTCTTCCTCTCTCTCTTTTCTACCTCGATCTCGCTTCTCTCCTCTCCTTGCGTGTCGCCATTCTCTCTTTCTCGCTTAGCCGAGAGACCGAAGCTGCTTAGGCGATATTATAAAGACGAGCAAACAGGATCTAAAGTCTCGACGCACCGTAGCAAGAATCGCAACTTTTTTCCAAGACGTACTCCATCATTTTTCAAATTTTTTCGTCAACGAGAGAGTATAATTTGACGAACATCGACGGCGATGGCTCGAAAAATAAGGTCGCATTAATTGCGAACGTTTAGGAATAATTTGCGAACAAAAGGAAATCGTGTTACGCGCGCTAGTGGATTCGAAAGAAAAAATAAGAAGAAAAGAAGAACGTGGTGGAGTATAAGAAGCGCGTGAAGCTCGACGGAGAAGATGGATGGTGTCGGATGGAGTAAAAGCGCGTTATAACGACGGGGAATAAATATTGGAGTAGGTACACGGACGATATTACCATACAATACGCATACCGCGTAGACTCGGGCCACGCGAGGGGTGCGACGACTCTCGCGAAGAGGTCCTTTCTTCCACGTATGCTCGGGCTCGTGCCGCCTCGTGCCCTCTCTCTCTCTCTCTCTCTCCGTCTCTTCTTCTAGCGCCATTAATCAGCCTCGATCTTCCACCCAGGTCCCACGCAAGGCACGTTGCGTACACGCTACCTCGAAATACCGGAGGGATAGGCCTTTCTCGTATTATCGAATAACTGTAAATCGTGGTTTTGTATGAGAGAATACACGTAAGTGGGAGAGAGAGAGAGAGAGAGAGAGAGAGGAAGGCACGCAAGAATACACACCTCCCGAAATAACGCTTTAGTAAATTTGTTCTTTCGCGCTCTCGGCTATCGATATGTTTGTCCTTCCATCGGCACGAGTTTATACCCTTGCGAACGACGGACCGTTGTCGAAGGGTTTACGTTTGCTGGACGAAAGAATATAATTGAAAGCAGAGGGAAAAGTTCGTATAGTACCAGGATGTCGTTTACGATCGGATTAATCGGCTCGTTTATTTTTTTTTCGAATCTCGAAGCGAGCGAGCGAGACTCGCTCGGAAAAAGTCCTTCTCTCGCGTCTGATTAACATACGTCGCACTCTTATTTATTACCCTTTACAGACTATTTTAATTATCGTCATTTGAATCTTTCGTCGTATGTTTTATGTATGAGAGATGGAACGGAGCCGTGTATTTTGGAAAAAAATAAAAAGCTATGGCACGCGCAGATTCCGAATCATTATTTGCCTTTTACGCGTTACGCGTGCAAATCTTGACGAGGAGGAGGAGGAGGAGGAGGAGGAGAAGAGAGCACAACGGACTCGGTCAGGAGTACAGCGAAGCGTTCTTGTCCGAGAACGATTCCGGTGGCGCGTCCGTGTGGAGGTGTCCGTCGGAGGCTCGTCGTCCTTTCCTTTTTCGCCCGGAGCAATCTCGTCCTCTCTCTTTCGTTTCTGCGCTTGGGTGACAGGTGAAACGACCTATACACGATGCTCGGCGAGTGCCGCGAGGTCGTCAAAGACCGTTCGCCGAGAGGATACCTAATTCCGGAGAATAGAAGAAGACATCGATATAGGGGGCTCTCTACCGATATACGCGCGACTCCTTCTTACGATGATCGATAAGAGCGCTTTTTAAATTCTCCATTTTCTTTCCGATACGTTCGCAGAAAGGAAGAAAAGGAAGCTCTGCAAGTTTAAAGAGAGTCTAAAGCTGCTTAATCCAAAGAGATAAGATTCTTCGAAGATCCTTCGAAAGCTGTAACAGCTGGCACCGTCTTAGCTCGACGGAGAAAACGAAACGTATGCATCGCCTCGTTCGATTCTGAATGCGAACATTAATTAGACAATTTTTGCGCGGTCTAACGGAGTTACGGGCGAACAACGTTAACGATCGATGAATCGAACGTCTATGAATTTCCTGTTTGTCCTGTTAAATTCAAATCTAACGACCAAAGATTATCCTCCGTCGTAATTAGAGAGGCGAAAGTAGTAGGTAGGCAGATAGGTATACGTATGTACCTCGTGCGTCCTCGTAAACGCGTAATTACCGCTTGTCTCCGCGGCGGCACGATCAGAAGTCGGAACGTAAGAATCCTTTACGATTACTTCATGCGAGGTAATGGGGATGAACGCTAAGTAATATTACTTAATGCAGTCGGGTATCTATGTACGTAAAGCCACGTTCGCGTGAACTATTTACGACAGAAGCGTTTCAAACTCCGCTTTATATCCGGGGCAAATCGACCAAACGCGTCTGGATTGCGAAATTTCTCTTTCTTTTGGTCCGTTGCACGCCTCAAATCTACGAAGTTTTAAATATTAACGCTTAATCTACGTTGCGAAACGCATTCGAGCATATCCGTCTTAGGTACTCAATACGATCGACGTAACCCAGACTACAATGTCATTCGTGCCAACGGAGAAAAGCCGATTGTAGAACGCGTTACGATCGAGAGACCACGAATCGATGATAAACGAAACTTTCTTGCGTGGTTTCTGCAGGAGAAAAGAATACTCTTCCTATTTCTTTCTTTTTATGTAACTAATCTGTGTTTGTCCTTCCGCCTATAGGAAAAAAAAGAAAGAAAAAAAAAAACATAGAAAAAAGGAAAAAAAAATAGAAATGCGTAAGAAACGCAAGTTGCACAAGTAGAAAGAGTAATTATGTAAATGAGCGATGTGTGCTCGGTTAGTTTCACAAGTTGACATTGAGAGGCTATTCGTGTGCGAGCGAACGATAACGAGACGAATTTATAATAAACGCTTTGCCTTGAATTTGTTTCTTCCGGTCATCGTCGTCGTCGTCGTCGTTGCCGTCGTCGCCGTCGTCGTCGTCGCCGTCGTCGTCGTCGCCGTCGTCGCCGTCGTCGTCGTCGTCGTCGTCGTCGTCGTCGTCGTCGCCGTTGCTGTCGTCATCGCCGTCGTCAACGTCCTCGTCGATCGAATGCGAAGGCACGGGAGGTAAACGTATAATCGAAGAATCGTCGAGAAAGTATGCAGAAACGGAAAGCGAGATGAGAAAGAGAGAGGATGGTACAGGTATACACGTAGATGAGGAAACTCGAAGACAAACGCATACATAGACGAGAGACGTGTACAGATCGTACGGCAAATCGATGCGAGTCGTTTACATCGATCACGAATCTCGGTTCCACGATCCGTAATAGGAAAATCCGCGATCGACGAGCGACCGCTCGAAAGCTTTGGCCGTTTCGATCGATCTCTCGAAATCTCAAGAAACGAAGAGATGGATAGTAAAAGACGACGTCCACGAGCCGTGGAACGAAAGTAAGTAGGATTAATGGAAACGCGTTAGGATGAGAGACAAAGTCCAGGTAGTCAATGAAATGCTCCATACATCAAGCGCGCGAGGTGAGTAGTAGGTACTAGGAAAAGAGATAGGGTATCTAGAAAAGTTTTCAACCCGTTAACCATTCTCGACCAAGGCCAAGCACGGTTGTTAACTACCTTCGAGCGCTACTCGCCGGGCTTTCTCGGCTAACTCCTGTCGTCGGCGATCGCCGTTACTATGTCGCTGCCACCGCGGCAACGTTCGGCATTAGTCATCCGTCAAAGAGACGATGAAATCCACCGTATTACGTGCGCACGACATCCGCGATCTACCGCGTCGATTTTCTTCGTCGCGTCGTCTCCTCCTTTTTCTTTCCTTTTCTCTTTCTATTTTTCTCTCGCGAAAAGCATTCTCGTCGCGGACAAGCCGGACGGAGTAGCAAACCGCCTCTTCTCGTGCGCTATTCGTTCTTCCCTCTTCTTCTGCGGCCGTCGCTAGCAACGGCCACGTCTCGGATCCTTTTGTTCTCCGGACGGATGATAGAACGCACGAGCGGTAATTTCAAAGGAGCGATAAATCAACGAAAGTACACACAATGGCGTAACGCGGATTCGAAACGGCGTCTTCCAAAATAACGTATAGTCATGCGATACCTTGTGCAATGAAAATGCGCAACGTATCGTCGTCCTCCCGTGCGTTCCTCCTCCTATCGATTCGGTAGCGCTCGATGGCGTACGACGTAACCGATACCTGTTATACATGTACGAACGATCAAGAGGGAAATCGAATGGACATTTGGCGAGCTATCTCGACGATCCAACGCACGTGAGATCAAAGACGATCCCTGTTATCCGATAAACATCGTCGACTACTAGCCGTCTTTATGCTAAGCGCGAGCGGAAAAGCCAGCCGCACCGAAAAACTACGAGAGAGAAAGTGCCTGTATCTCTTGGACGACTCGGCGGGCACAGTCGCGCGAAAAGAGATTCTCCTCTTTCTTCTCGGAATACCTCTCCTTTCGTAGTTGTCTACTCGCCGGCTTATAACCGGCCGTCTAGCTAGGCAACACACACGTATATATATATACCGCGCTAAAGATAACGAGTCGTCTCGTTAACGACTTTGTGCAGCTCGTATATCGACTCTCTCGCGAGGGTGGGAGGCCTCCTCCTCCTCCTGCTTCCTCTTCTTCTTCTTCTTCTTCTTCTTATTTTTCTTCTTCGAGAGAAACAAGAGTCGGCTCGAAGAGCTGGGGGAGAGCCAGCTCGGCGGAGAGGGGAGGTTCACCGGGATAGAACTCAACGACGACCCCGCGTGTGACCCCACGACTCGAACGTCGATTCTCCTCCGCGTCGCGGAATAATCGTGACCGTGCTGTCGGCCGAGAAGCTAAAAGCGTTTCGCGGACAGACGATCTCGTTGGATCTCCGTTTGAACGGAGCTCGATTAGAAAATTCGACGAGACGAAATTCTGCGCGCGTTTCTCCGATCTACCTGCCGTTGCCGTCTTTTGTCTTTCTCCTCGATAAACTCGCGGATCGAAATTTACAGATACTCTTAAAGGAGCCGTCGGATTGGGCGCAACGCGATCGAGCGTACTCCCAGACACACGTCGACGTCGTCATTTTTCCTTCGTCACGCCGCGACTACGGCGACTCGATGTAAGCTGCCATAGGGAATATCCAATAATTGTAATTAACGACGTACGTCTATGTGTAATTATGGCGGTGCACTTATCACCGAACAAACTCGGAACGAACGTCAAGATCGAAACTTTGGGATTAATTTGGTATCGTGGAACGGTGGAATTGAATTTTGAGAATCGAACGAACGCGTTTAAAGGCGAGATTACTTTTGGCACTTATCGTTGTAAAACGCACCTCTGGACTATTCGGCTGGTAGTAGACCAGATTTTATATTTTTATAGAAAAAATATATAACTTTCCTTTTTCTTTTTTTTATTATTACACATTTCCACAGAAAAGTTGACGTATCGACACATTTGGATGCATTGTCGGCTACCTCGTTTTTTATCGAGTAGGTATTACTTTAGCGTTTGAAAATACTTTTTTGCACAAAGGGGTACCGACGTAGCTGCCATAGACAGACACCTGATACCGAACAGTTTTCTTCGGAGCAACGCGTTTCCCTCGATATTTCGTCGGATAGAAGGATCGTTATTTGCAGCGATAATTGGTTGCTATCCAGAATCTCCGATCATACGTCTTGCCTACTTAACGATTTAAACCAGTGATCTTTGTTTCACGCGGAACGCGTTATACCATCGTAATTCCACCGAACGATAGAACGGGAGAAAAGATAATAAGTAGAAATAATAAAATTACGAAGGGATCCTCGTTGCCTCTGCGATCGCGAGGCTTCTCTACGGCGTATTTACAAGCCTCGAGATTCTCCTCGATTTTCTCTTTCGTTTCGTTCGTGAAATTCGAAGTGTCAAAATCGTCGTTGCGCCGCCAAGACGAAGGGGAAAGATGGTCCAAGGATAAGCGGAACGATCTTTGCCGATTCTCGACGCTCTCTCATTAGCATAGCAACGCGGAAACACGCGGCGACGTGCATGTACGCGCGAAACTCGTGCTCTCTCATCCTTGCGACTCGTCTCGCGCGTTTCGAGAGAGAGGGAGGGAGGGAGAGAGAGAGAGCGAGCGAGAGACGTTGGCTTCGCGCTCGCACGAATTTCTTTCTTCGTTTCCACGCGCAACGCAACCGCGCGTAATTTCGTATCCTATACGAAATTCCCTCGCTTAACTAATCCGCTCCGCGCTCGTTTATTTCCCCGAGATAAGATTCTCGTAGATCTTGTATCCGCTTTCCTCTTAATTAGAGCAATCTTGTAAACGCTTGTAGATCTCGATCGACGATCGTAGGCGACGAGCGTACGACGTTTTTAGGAAGGGCTCGCGAATCTTTCGAATACTTTCGAACTCTACGGCTAACGTTACGTTCAAAACTGCGTCGAAGAAAGAAACGTAAAAAAAAGAGGATATAGAGGTCGTTTGTCGAACGAGAAAGAAATGAAAAAAGATAGAAAAGAACGGAAGAGCGAATAAACCGTAAAGAAAAGGAAGAAGGAGAAGTATCGGGATGTGGAGGGGAGAGGAGAGGACGAATAGACGTTACGTACGAAGGAGAGAGTCGTTTCGAGCGCCGGGGTCGATCGTCCTCCTCCGTGAAGCCGACCGCTCGCTTTCCCTTTCACACGCGGCGCTAATCGCCTATCGTTCTCCGATCTACGCCGAGAGAGAAGGACGGAGGCACAGCGAAGCGGGAGAAGATGCGAGTCGACGCTCCTCTCCGCGCAACGCCGGATGCTGCCTGGACCAGAGACGAGGCCGCGACGAATCGAGCGAGCCCGAAAAATTACCGAGCGGCTCCGCTTTCTTCGTCTTTTTTACCTACGCCGATTATTATCGAACGTTACTTCAAATTTATACATGTATATTACGATATTCTCTCGTAAACGCGCATAGAGACTCTTGAAGGGGGAGAGAGAGAGAGAGAGCTTCGACGCGCATCTTCAAACTCGATTTTCAAGATCGTGCTTCGCTCGTAATTTTCACCGGAAGCGATCGAGAGAGACTTCGACGTGTTTACGATCGTCCGTAGCCGAAAGAAGAGAGACGCCGTCCTCTTCCGCGATGTTCGAAAGTATCGAGCGGGTACATATTCTCGAACATTTTGAGGGACCGTTTCGAGAGCGACCGAGGAAGCTGATCTTTCCGTAGCAACGGAGGAAGTTTCCCACAGAGCGAGCGGCTAATCTTTGGAATCGAAACCTCACGACGTCGGCAGTTACCTGGTTTCCATTTCGCGAAACGCTTCTCTCCGTAAGCAGCCGCTTACATTTCCTTCCATGCGACTCCCGCGCATGCACTCTACAAACTCTTGCGTGTGTGCGCGTCTCTCTCTCTCTCTCTTCTGTATTCGTTGTACCGACACCTCCCACGCACTTGACGCGTTTTAATCGATATCGCCGCGCTATAACGAATTCTCTCTCTCTCTCTCTCTATATATATATATATATATATATTTCTCTTGAACGAGCAAAAGAAAAGAAAATTACGTACGCTCTCTTCGCTATCGTGAAATTACTCGTTCGGGAAAGCGAGCGAGGATTTTTCGCGCCGTGTCACGCGACTTGTACTTAATTTAGGAACGCGTAGCACCTCGATAATCTCGAGTACGAGTCAGCCGCAGTACCAACCGTGCTATAACTTTTGTTATTTTTACCTGCATCGGAATCGCGCGCGCTGTTATCTACGAGTAAACCGTTATTCGTTCCTCTCTCTCTCTCTCTCTCACTCACTCTCTTACTTTCCTTAAAAATAGTTACACACGCAGGAGCCACTGCTCGTACGTACGTATGTACATCGTTATCTCGGTCTCTTCCCTCGACTCTCTCGTACCGTTCGTGCGATAAATTAATTAGCCGTGCCTTGTCGCACATTCTGCGCGAAGAGACTCTTTCCCAGGTCGGACGTTTACGCGTTGTCCCAACACGGTACCGCTTGAAACATCTTGTCGAGGCTAGACGAGGTTTAGAAGATTTTTAGTGGTCGAATCGGTGGCTCGCACCACATTCGCTAATTCGGCTTCGACCAGTAGTTCGACTCGGTATCTCGCGTGCGCCGTCCGTAACGACACGAAAGGTGTACGTGCCCATCTATAAATAGTCTATAAACCTATAGATATGTGTGTGTGTGTGTGTATAGGTAGGTAGGTATATAGATAGGACGGTGCGACGTACGCGCGTTACACCGCGACAGTCGCCTTTCGTCTTATAACTCAACGTACTTGCGCCGTACACGATTGCGTAATAACAGCTGCGCAGCCTCTCACCCTCGCCGATTCTTCCTGGCTACGAGAGAACTCGTGCCGATAACCGGTTCCTCCTCCTTCTCCTCCTCCTCCTCCTCCTCCTCCTCCTCCTCCTCCTCCTCCTCCATCTCCTCCTTCTTCCATTTAGACGCTTTCCTTTCGTGCCTCTCTTTATCCTTCCACGTTTATTCGCATCTTTCCTTTTTTTCTTGGAGAATTTGAGTTCCTTCCTTTCGCAACGATCGTCATCCAGGGTGTGCCTTTTGATATAGCGGATCTTCCTATGGCGTCGTCTTCAACCAAATTTACTCGTTTCTCCTTCCGTTCGATTCTCTCGGCGTCTATTAGTCGCGCTTAACACGCTCGTACTTTTTATTACGCGAGGTATGCTAATCCAAAGTTGTTAGACAGTGTGGGATCGGCGAGGTTTAATTATTTTAATGCACTGCCTGGCGATTGCGTCACGCTTCGAGCAATTCAAAGACGAGCCACATCGACGACGTATAACCGAAATCGATGACCCATCCGTGATCGAGAATCGCGACGAAAACCTTTTGCCTAATAAGATACCTACGTAATATCGTTCTCTAATCGGCGATAATACCTCCGCGTCGACTCGAAAGCTCGATACGATCGCGTACCGAATATCTTGAATTTCATTATATCACGCTACTCGCGGAAACCGTGTTACACGTCACAACTTGATATACATTATCACGGATATACTCGAGCGGGTACATCAGCCGGCAAACAAGCTACATCGATTTCTAATCGATTTTCATAGGTCCGCGAGGTACTATCGCGTGTAATATAGCGCACGCGATTGATATATTATTTCTATTTGCATATACAACGCGACGCGATTTATGCCGGAGATTTGAAATTTACTTCGGATCTCGTTCAATTTCGTTTGCCATCGTGCGCGACGTCTGAAGGATTAGGGAGAGAAGAAAAGTAAAGAAAATATAAGCGATCGCTTCAATTTTCACTCCTTCCTATTCTAGTTCTCTATCTAGCGTCTCTCTTTTCCCTTTCACCACTTTGCCCTCGGAAATATTATTTTTCATTCGCGAAGAACGATATTAAGGCGGGGGAAAAGAGGCGACGATTGAAATTTACGATCACAGGCGCTCGCGTTCACCTTCAAAAACTCGTCGCGAAACGTCGTCGATGGTGTCCTCCAACGATCGAAGTTTCTTCTTTCTTTCGGTCCTCCAGTTGCTTCGATTTTGCGCCGCGCTTTCTAAAACGATCTTCTTTGGATCGTCGAAATTGCCTTGGACGACCGATCGCGTTAACTCGCCACCTCCCGTCTTCGACCTTGCCTAGTCTAACGGTGAACCCGTCGGGTCACGTGCCGCGCAACTTTGAGCGATGTTTCCACGATAAAAAGATGTATGTAGGTACATATATATATATATAAACACACATGTTTATATATATGTATATACGCACACACACGCAGATTATTTGCATATATATTAGGGAGGAACATCGAGATCGCACGGAGTACGCGCTCTCTTTAAAAATCGTCGCGCACATCGATCATGCTCCCGTGATTTCATGGCCGGCGTATCAACGAAAGGCCAGTGATTGATCATTCCAGATTCACGGTACATAGCTACGTTCGTCTTTAAAGACCATTTTTCCTTCTATCGATTAATTAATTCACCGACGTTAATAAGTATGTTCACGACCTTTCGTCGTTATAAGTTCATCCTCACTATATTCATAACGGTATCGCCTATCGATTAGCCAGAGTATTATAAAACTGGTCGTATAATCGACTTCCCGTTGACCCCTGAGAATTTTCTAATCGCGATCAGCGCGGTCGGCGTAAAATCGAAAATCGGAAAGAGAGAGGAAAAGGTGTCGCGCGAGTCGGACGAGAATCCAATGAAAATCGTAGCATCCTCCGATCTCTCACGCACGGCCGCGGCCGCGGCCGTCGCGTTCCATAAAGCACGAGTTCTCCTAGGGCCTCGGTCTTTAGCTTCTTCCCCCTCTCTTTCGTTTTCACTACTGTGTCAGTGGAACGACCCGAGGCAAACCACTTTTTAATCGGCGCGAACTCTTCTGCCTCGGCAACCGGACCGCATTTGCACAACGTCTGGCCGCGGACCTGTTCGCGATGGTAGGGGAAAGAGCCGACGGCCAGCTCGACCTCCGTTCCTTCTCTCGCAACGATCTTCGTCGTTATACCGGAAGGAGAAGAAGAAGAAGAAGAAGAAACAGAAGCTCGCGGAGAGAGAGGAAAGATCTCTGTTGGCCTTCTCTTGCACGGCCACTCGCTCTCGGTTTCACAGATCTCGACCATTCGTCTTATTTTTTTTATTTTACTCTCTAATTCATATCGTTCGTTTGTTTCGTTTTATGATCGATTCTTCGTTCCTAGTTTCCTAGTTTCCGATCGTATCTCGCGTGTAGCTTTATTAGTTTTCATTAAATACGTAACTCGAATACTGCTAGATATCGTCGTAGACATAACAAAGTCTTTCTCTCTTTCTCTCGCGATCTTTCCATCTTCGTCAAGCTCTCCGCACGAGTCGCTTAAACTAGGGCAACGTGTCGAGCGGTCGCTTACGCCTCCGCTCCGCTACGCGTGCATCGTGTTTCCAAAGAGGGGGTGGCCCGCGGCATTGCCTTTAGGTCGGCCGATGCATGAATGAAGGTTGCATCGGCGGTGGAATGGACACCCCCGCGATTCGCTCGGAAACACCTCTCTCTCTCTCTCTCTCTCCTTCTCGGTCTCCATCTCTTTTTTATTCTCTTTTATCACGCCGATGGCTTCCCACGCACAAACGACAGTTTCCGGTTTTTCGAGGCATCGCTGGCGTAGTCAATGCGGCCGGCATAAATCCGCTTCACGCTCGCAAGCAGGAAGATCGATCGGCGTTACGTTGCTCGAGGAAGCGTTAGAACGTCGTCATTGCTTCGAGTAAATCGGGATAAAAGGGACGTTTCGTTTCAGACACGTCTATTTTCGAATTTTCGTACAAAATACTTTTTTTCTTTCCGTCCAAAATATATATATCCATATCCGTATGTGTGTGCATGTGTATGTACGTATGTCACGCATGGAAGCGTTTCATTTATTTCACGCTTAAAGTATTATCAATAAAATTCTGATACGTGTAATTGAGAGAGAAAAAAAGGTTCACGCCTTATTATGAATCGTCGTAAGGGTCGATAGACGTGTATCACGTGCGAAAGTTCGGTGGGCGAGAAGTGGCAAGGGGTGACGAGACGAGGAGAGGAGGCGGCTTTCGATAGCCTCTTTATAATCGCTTCATCGATAATTCAAAAGCCGTGGTCGGTAAGAAAATGCCCGCGCCAGTGGACGTCGAAGAGGACCAGAATATTCTCAAAGCGAGCGGAGGAGGAGGAGCGAGGGAGGGAGGGAGAGAGAGAGCGAGTGGGGGGGAGATAGGACCGTCTCTCTCTTTCTCTGGCTCGATCGGTCGGTCGGTCGGTCGGTGGGCCGCGTGCCGGCACTAGGTCGCGACGCGAGGGGTTGCGGGCGGTGGGTGGCGTGCTGACGTCACCGTAACGGCATCATCGTCCGCGTGGGCCAATGAGGACTCCCGCTCGCCAGGCCAGGTCCATCGATCCGTTGGCAGCGTGTGCCCCGGGTTATGACGTCCGCGAGAGAAGAGTGACGTCACCGTTAGCGCCGTTCTCCGACACCCCCACTACCCTCGTCACTACCACCTATGCGTTCTCCTCGTCGTCTTTGTCGTCGTTGTCGGCTGTAGCGTGCCGTTCTTGTTTCCACCACCATCGCGGCGATAACGGCAGAAGCGTACCAGCACCACCACCACCACTACCAGCACCAGCACCACCACCACCACCAGCACCACCACCACCACCACCACCACCAGCACCAGCACCACCTCCGCTACCGTCACCGCCGTCGCTCTACACGCGCTACGCTTTTAATATAGCGGCGGAACGCGCGCGATCCGGACTCAGTTACGCGCCTGCCGGCCAGCCGTGCGAGTGTACCATTCTTTCTTCTCTCGTTCGAAAACGCGCACCGGCGTCGCCGTTCTCCTCGTTCTGCATACGACGTACGCGCGTTCTCTTCCTTACTGAATAAGGATTTCTTCGAAGAAATAAGGAAACGAGAACGTGCTTTCGTTTTTTCCGTATCGTAGCGTGACTTTACTCGTCGATGGTGATATCGATCGTGAACCTCGAGATCGCGGGAAACGTTTATCCTTGTTCTTGCCAAAGCGATCGATAGAAAAGGAAAAGAAGAGGAATCAAAAATCGAATAGTATTAAACGAGCGTGACAATGTCGTCCGTTGTGAGAGAGGAACGATAAAAGGCGAGGACTTAAGGGTGGCTGCATGCGAGTGCCCAGGTCCGAGATCTTCGGGCTCCTCGGTGGAGCGCTGACCTCCAACGACATCGTCTGGAAGGATTCATCTTGCGCTACGACGACGCACGCAGGTCGGTGGTAGTTAAAAGAGCAAAGAATCGTTTCCCTTTCGACACACCCCGTTTCGGTTTCGAAAGAAAAACCAACGACGCTATCCCTCCGTATATTTCGTTTGAATTTTAACGAAACCAAAGACAGGATCTTTTTTGTGTTTCTCTTGGCGCGTTTCAATGGTTTCATCGTGTGCGTCCGTGCGCGCGCTCGTTGTCCGTGTGTTTTCCTCCCTCGAGTGTTCCCTCTGGCACGCGTCTTTTTCTTCGTTCGTTCTTTGCAGTTCGTAAAGCGAAATAACAGAGAGAGAGAGAGAGAGAGAGAGAGAGACAGAGCGAGCGGAAGACAAATCGTTTGTTAAATTCGATTTGTACGACACTATTTCCTGTCGTCCGTTCATCGTCCAGCCACCTTTCGCCCTCCATCCCTGAGCGTGATCGACGCGCATGCTCGTCGCTTTAAGGGACGTTCAGTCGCGCGATCTTTGCCACGAGAAAAGTTTCGCGAACCCTACGTTACTTTTCCTTTCTCTCTTTTTTTCCTGCAACTTAGTTTCTTCGAGTCGTCGAGTTTTCGAAGAAGCACGCCGAACTTCCTCCACCTCCTCCGCGGTCGGGTTCGTGCGGGTGTTTCGTAATAATCGAACAGGATCTCGCGAGCCTCGTGGTCGCACGTGCTTCTCGGCACGCGCACCCAAGCACGCGCGTGCAAACGTGCGCGATCGGGATGAGGTCGAGCAGCTAGTCGTAGACGAATACGTATCGATGTTTTCTCCTCCGGCGAGACCGGTGAATTCGATCGGTGAATGAAAGAGGAGCGATCGTACGCGCGATGCGTACCGTAACCGAGGATGCAGGAACCGAAGGAACGACCGGTGGGGGACCGGCAGCGACGATTCAGCAACGTCCCGCGCCTATAGGCCGCCACCACGTCGTCGTCGATCACGATCGCGTCGAAAGCGAGCAGCGTGAACGATCGACGACGACGACCACCACGACCACGACGACGATCCATTTGCCGACGAGCGTACCTTACCATCAACAGGTCACCATCGCGGCGGACACCAACAACAATCACGACCATCATCGCAACCTCGAGCAGCATCACGCGCACCAACGCCACGATCATTGGAACAAGTGTAAGTCTTCAGCAACCAGCGCGAACAGAGAGAGACGTCTTGCTGCGCGCTTCTCGACTAAATTAAAAAAAAAAAAAAAAAAAAGAAAGAAAAAGAAAAGAAAAGAAAAAGAAATAAAAAAGATAAAAAAAATTGAATTTTCTATGGTCGCTGATGGTTGCCGCTGGTGATTACGCTTATGGTGGTGGTGATGGCTGGTGATGGTGATGGTAATCGCGTTTAACTCGTCGATCGTCCTCCAACGAAGAAACGATCGGTCGGATGATGGCCGGACACGAGCCGCGCGTTCTTCGAGCTTTCCTTTTATTCGCAACGCCTATCTCTCTCGTTCCGTTCCTTAGGCTTTTTTTACTCCTTACAGAAGGGTTCTTTCGTCGCAACGTCCGTTGGAAAGGTAACGCGATTAACGAGTGTAATATTCTACCATTAAGCTCACGGTAAAGAGACACCGTAAAACGTTAGCGATTTATTTTGTTCCTCGCTGAAAGGCGAAACAGATAAGAGATTTATTTCCGGCTTTGTTCGGTGCTACGCGAATCTAACTTCATTGGCAAGGACGAGATGTCTCGGCGCGTAATTTTGTAAAATGCGATTAGTATCAGACGTAACGAGATTATCCCGCGACGAAACGAGTCCTCGAATAAATTATAAAACGCGTATTATTTTTTTTTTTCAAAAATGGTCAGAGTTTCGACGACTTTTAATAGGTATAGATACGCGTTCTCGTTTAATTCCGCTCAACTTCACTCGTGACATCTTCGATAGGTTCGATTCATCGCGAGTCTGTTACGCTACCGTTCGTTTATTACATTCTGAAACGATATTACTCGAGTTACGATTTGTTCGCGTGCCGCGCGAAAGAATGGAATCTCGTTTCCGTAGCATCCTACCGTATACGAAAGGGAATCCGATTATAGGTGGGAAAATAGCAAAAAAATCGATCGATCTCGCAGCTTCCGCGTCTCGAGCATTTTACGAGCAGTCTTCTATCCGCCGCGACGACGACTACGATTGCGACTAAGACGACGAGGACGACGTTGAAAGTTTAGTCTTTACAGGTGTAACCGGCACGTTAAGGTAAATATAGTCTGGCAGTGGGCCGAGCGCGCGACGTTTCTTTTCCGCGTACATACTTGGCCTGCACGAGACCGCAGGAAAGAAGAGAGTACAAACTACAAATATAACTACTTACAGCGAGTGCAGGTGCGGTCACCGGTTCTGCCGCATTATTGTCGCGAGCCACCGGCGATGTCGAATCGCGAACCAAACGATTGTCCTTTTCCCTGACGAGAGAGTAACGGCCGTGACAATGGTAAATCAACGCTTATGACTTCCGTGCATTAAACGCACTCGTGCTTTTACCGTAGCACCGTTAAGTAGGCGCTGCCACATCGATACTCGATAGATCGAGGTTCTTTCTCTCCGTCTTTCTCTTTCTCACTCGCTTCTCGTTTCTCGTTTTGTCTTTCAATCGCGTGGGCTGGACGATCGCTAAGATATTACGATATCTTGATCCGAGAAAGAGAGAGAGAAAGGCTTACGCCGATCGCTGCGACCTCGTATACGCGCGGATTAATTACTTCAACATGCTTTCGAGAGATCATTCTTGTCGTTGATCGTTGTTTCTTCCATTGTCCCGCCAAGTCTTATTTCATGTTTTATGCGTCGAATAAATACGAATAAATACGAATCTCCCTTCTCGCTTCTGGCTCGCATATCGTTGCTCCGACGACGTAACGCGTAAGTAGTGGAAGCCGAGCGGACTCGGACGTTGTTACGACGAGACGCATCTTTACGCAGCTCCCGTCTGATTTTACATCGCACTTGACTACTTCGTCCGAGACGCAAGCCAGACTCTAGAATTCGTTCGATCGGACTCGATCGCGAAACGATCGAAGATATATTTCGACAAAGGTATTTCCATTTGTCATATCGAAGGTTAACATTACGGATTTACCGTACGCAACGGTCTCGATCAGAAGACCATTCTGCATCCGGGAGTGAGTCGCTCTCTGAACGATGCAGTTACTCGACGAATCCTTCGCCCCTTGACTTGTCAAGGCTAACTCCATAAGCGGACGCGGTCTATGTACATAAATTAAATATCTTTATTAGATGTGTGCGCTTGCGTACGCCACAAGGAAGAGCGTAACGGCCGACCGTCCGTCCTTTCTCCTCTCTCTCAGACGCCAACGAGCAACCTTAACAAGAATATCTGGCCTAATTCGACGCGCTCGTTTTCGTAATTATTGCGCGACTTTTTCACGCGGAATTTTAATCGATACTCCAGCGACGCGATCAACGGCGACGTTCGTAGAAGCGCGTTTACGCGGCGCAAAGTGCCACCGAAAAGAGTAGAGACGAAACGATTCGCGCTTCCTAGAGGCCAATTGCATTGTTTTGCTGGCCAAACTAAATATACGTGCGAGGCGGGCGATCCGCGGCTGCCTGGCTAGGCCACAAAAGAGAAGAGGAGAAAGTTTCACGAGGTGGAAAGAGCGAGAGATCGATCGAGAAGGAAGGAGATCGCGTGCTCTTACACTTTTCACGTATTCTCCTTGGCGTCGTTGTGCTATAATGGCCATGCTCGTGCATGGAACCGTTCAAAGTTAACGACGAAACATCGTCGGTTCACGCGCTATTCCGAAAGGAAAAAACAAAAAAGAGAACAGATCGGTCGAAAACGTCAGAATGTCAATCGGGAGCATGAATCATCCTTCCGATACTTCGACGTCGGCTACAACGTCCGATAAGCAATTTCGTCATTCCGATAATAGCCATCCGGCTATCCGCGTCTATTGATTTTTTCACGACGAAGATCGTCGTTGATTTCTTCTCTTTCTCGTCCACTCGGTTTTTCTCCGTCGGTCGTCCTCGAGCAAAGATAAGACCGAGGAAGGAATGCGCCGGTAATTATCGCGAGTGTAACGCGGAAACGTTCCCGATAGCGACGGCATCATTCATTCGCTGCCATCAATGAAATTCTTTCGACCGCGAAAGGCTGGCTCCGCTGGCGAAACGCGCCGATAGCACGACGACTTCTCGACGAACTTGCGGTTTTTGCGGCAGCGCATGCCGGGAGTTCTGTTTTCGGGAGAACACGCGATCTCTAACACGCGCTTTGTAAACGAGGAAAAGAGAGGAAAATGCGAGGCACGGCTGACGCGACGTGCCTCGCTGAAAAGGGGGGAGAGAGAGAGAGAGAGAGAAGCGAAAGGGACTGGTCTTACGCGAGTACCGTTCCGTCGGAGGGACTCGTTCATAAAATATGAAACGCAGACGTAGCGGGACTCTCACCTGGCACGGGACATAGTCTTTGGGAGCGATTTACAAGAAGTTGCTATCGTGACTACGGCGGTGAAATTTTTGTCGATCGATTTATCGATTAGCTCGTGCAAGGAACAAGCTGGATACTTCGATACCATTTAGAAATTTCAAAGCGGTTGTACCTATCTATGCCGTAACGAGTTTAAAATTAGAAGTCGATGTATCGGAGTCGATACGTCGCAGCGATTATCGAGAGGGTCGGTAGTCGATCGATGACAAAGATCGAGTACGCGAATCGAGACTCGACGTGATTCGCTTCGACGAATCGTACGGCCGTACGGATCGCGAGATAATGGAAAGGAAAGAGGGAAAAATCTGAAAAGAGAGGCACGTGCCGTTACATGGAAATTACTTAAGGAAAGGTCGCACCTTGTGCGACTTAAAAACGAAAACTTTACGCGTGTACGTACCACCGGTATTCGTCGGCTGCGCGCTCGACTCGCGCGTGCCATCGAAGTGAAAGGGTCGGTAGACGAACGAGGAGGAGTCACGAGCACAATGCCATTAAAAACTCCTTTTCCCGTGGTTTTGCTCGCTCGACCCTCGCACTCCCCGGATGCGATCGATAGCAACGTCCGATTATTATTTTTAACCTTCGCATTAACTCGCGATTAACGAATACCTATCTCCTCGTTATCCGTGATTTACGAAGAAAACATAGCGTTTTCTTTGGCATGGCTTTCGGCGACACGAAAGTTAACGTACCGGCTTCCGTATTGGCGGGAGAAAAGAGGATCCGTCACAGAAAAGGCGCAACGCGCGAGGAGCGCGAGCGACCGACGCTCGCAGCTTTCGCGCGTGATTTATTCCTACGAAGCGGATAAAAATGTGTAACGCGACTCGCGAGTGACGCGCGGCCTTGTTTTACCTGAAATAGATTTCACCGCGAAAACGTATTCCGTGCGAGTTTTGACGAAAACGTCGATTCCGAGACGACGCGGTTTCCTTCCGCGCGAAGACGTTTGGTCTTACGCTTCGAAAACAGCACCGTTGTACGAACGGACGTATTTATTTTTGGTTCGAAGAGCGTAGTACGTCGTTCTTACGACTGAAAAATTCATTTCGATAAGACTGCATGCGCCGGGAGGAAAGAGAACAAGGAGAAGAAAGAGGATACCGAACGAGGAAAGTAACGGTAGGATCGGTTTCGCTCCGCCGTTTCATTCAAAGTCGAAGCTAGGAAGCGAGCGAGCGAGCGAGAGAGAGAGAGAGAGAGGCCGTTGGATCGAGCGCAAGCTCGGGAAAGACAGAGCGCAAGCTCGGTGCGTCGGTGGCGTCGCGGCGACGACGGTGGTGGCGTCGCTCGCTACACCGCCACCGACGAAGGCATTAACGTTGACGTCACAACGCCGCCCCCGTCCGTCATCGACCGACCGACGGCATTACGACGTCACGCGTGCCGCCAAGGACGACGCTATTTTCGGCGTCACGTACCGTCGTCGCCATCGGTGATGGCGTTTGCGCTCCCGATCTCGTCCTCCTCGATTCTCGCTTCCTCTTTCTCTTCCACCTTTTGCTTTCTTGCGTTATTGGCTCGCTCTTAATCGTTAGCAAAGTTGCGCGCAATTTCTCTCGTGCGACTTTATCCGTAGAAACGTTCCGTTCGCAGGCTCGTTTGCGCGACCACCGCGTCTTTCCACTTTTATCCTCCTTCTTTCTCCTTTTGACACAAAGTCGATAAAATTCTCGCGAGTTTCTCGCAAGACGCGAGCGGCTCCTCTAGGAATGTTTAACGATACGTTTCACCGTTCCGCAGCTTCCGCGAGTGTGGTAATGCACCTTGCGAAACTTTTTCCTCTTATGTCTACAACGTCTGTTTGAACGGACTCGTCGTTGCTACCGGACTCGCGAACCAAAGAAGAATTGCCTCTCGCATTCTTCGACGAGCGGACTCTGTCGTATCGTTGGATGAGTCGATAAGCTGGATAAAGCGAGGAACGACTCGTGCGACCGATACGACCCGACGCCAGTCGACGACGATGTCCGCCGAAAGGAATTTCGCGGTTTCAGTGTCGACCTTGAGCCAAGCTCCCGGCGCTTGCAATTTCGTTTCGACTATATTTCGCGGAAGTACCGTTACGCCGTTGGCTTTCGTAAGGCGAGAATAGGAACGAGCGGTAGAACGGAAGAGAGAGAAGGCGATAAAGTTACGCCGCTAACAACTCGCTCGCGTAATAGTCGGCGTGGCAGTGGGCTAAATTTAACGAGCACGCAGGAAGACGGTAAAAAGCAAAGAGACCGAGACAGACGGATAAAGGAGAAAGAGGGAAAGAAAGAGAGAAAAAAGACATTTTCGTTACCCGTGCCAAAGCAAAGCGATGACGATGCATCGCGCGCGCGTTTTCTCCTCAAACGTAAATACTCCGGTGCCGTCGTGGTGTTTGGTGAATGACCGCCAACTATGAAATTTTCCGACTCGCGACCGTTCTGAAAAAATCGGCGAGACTCTCTTTCCATCGGATCGCGTGCTCCTCGGCGGAAATCGTCGCGATTTACGTAGCAATCGCTAATTACTCTCGCCTCTAATCGCAAAAATAAGTTATTTCGAGCGATATCGCTGTACGGAAACGCGAGAGGCTGAGCTAAAAGCGATGAGAGAGAGAGAGAGAGAGAGATTCGCGCGGCTCGCAGAATGCATTGTGCGCGTGCTTGCTTCTTCTCAAGTTTTTTGCACCGCCTCGTAACCAAAGTGACGAAACACGAACAGCAAAACGTATTGGTGAATGACCGGCGCGGAAATGCTCGTTATGCAACGCGCTAGAATGACGAAAGAAGCAACAAAATTAAGCGGTTGCTCCTCGCAAGAGCGAGAAGCATTTAAATCCTTTTCGCGCGCGCATAAGCAGAAATTATTTTTGTACTGGCAGCGGCGAGGGAGGCTGTCGGACGTAAGTAAGCGTACGTAAGCCGCCTCGTATCGATTAAACGCAATAATCCGCCAGGCTTGACGAACTCGTGGAGAGCTATACCGATTCCTTTGCACGACGCGCCTGCAGGATCCGGAAAAGATCGGTCCGTCGTCGGCGAGGTGCGCGCAGCGTCGACGGTGGAACGACGACGAGTGATTTTCAGACCGAGACGACGCTCCAGGTCCCAAAGGATTACTCGCTCGGTCGGTACATCCCTGATAAAAGCGTACGAGCGTCGTCGTGAAAAGTATCGAAAAAAGGAAAGATAAGAAACGACGGTCTCGTCTCTGTTCTCATTAAAATCGTTTTCGCTCGCTCGAGCGAGCGATCGAGCAAAGTGTCGGCGTAACGGCGTAACGACGCGGCGCAACGATCGCGCCTCGTCGCACGCTCGAAGGATTAAAGAACGTAGCGTTCCTTCGGTCTCTCGCCGTCCCACGCTCCTCCAAAGGCATCGCTTTGGAACGATTATTCCGCTTGGTATGCGACCCTTGGTACCCGCGGAGGCGTTTCGTCTTTCCGCGCGTTTCATTGAAAGAACCGTCTCCTGCGCCCGGAACGCGTAAAAAGCTCGGAAATGCGTAGGCAGCAGGTGTTTTCCGCACGTGCGAACGTCATTGAATCGAGCAGAGATCGAGAGGGTGCCTCTTTCGCCGGCCCTGAAGCCTCTCCGATCGCGAGGGAGAGAGGGTGGTCGAGTGTGCGCGCGCGTGATCGATGAACGGAACTGCGGCACGGAACGGTGACGTCATCGACGACGTCGCAGTATGACGTCATCGTTGGGAAGGCGGCGGGAAGGGGGTGAAGCCGCGCGCGTAGGCGCCCAGGTAGATATCGGCCTGGGGAGAGCGGGGCGAAGTCGACCGACTGGATGTATGTTGACGACCCAGAGCGCGGGAAGGGTGCGCTCGTCGAGTCGCTCTTGGTGTGGGATCGTGTGTGCGTTAGACGGGGGCGGACAAGGCCGCCGGTTAAAGGGGATAGCTCCTACGGATATCGAGCGTTCCTTTTAACAGGTGGAATCCGAAACCGTCGACTCTACCGACTTTCCTTCCGCTCGTCCGTCCTTCGGCTTCTGCCTTCTTCCCTTCTTCTCCCCACTTTGCCCACTTTTCGTCAATTTTACTGATATTCGCCATCGACGAGCTTTACTCGCAAGCGACTCTCGCGACGATCCAGTTCGTTCCGTCGGATCCGACAAGTTTGGACAGACGCGTCGAGAGAGAGAGAGAGATGGGGAGAGGGAGAAGAAACGTCGGAATGCTTTTGATATTCGGCGCGATGATAGGAACGATCGATCGAAGCCCGTTTCTCGAAGGCCGAAGCCGTTGGACCTTCGAAGACACGGAATCGGTGTTCGCGAGTAATCCGCCAACGAATCCTTACGCGATACGAATGAATGGGCGGGATTTTCACACTCGCACGCTTCTATATAAAAGAAGAAAGTGACTCGCGGTTATTATCTCGATCGAGTCGTACGGCGCTTTAAAGAACGATTAGCGTTGACCATCGGGTTAATTACTTTCGCACGAGTCTCTCCGCGACGTCCGTCTCTTTATCAGATTTTCTGTCATGCATTACGTTTTTTTTCCTTTTGTTTTTCCATTTCGCGCACACCCACGCGCTTTCGCGTCTACTCGTTGCTAGTCGTTGCTACTCGTGGAGCTCGTTGGCGGCCGAGCGCTCACGATCAGATAGCTTTCGTAGAATCGTACTTGGCTTTACAGCGACCGATTTATCGGTCGCGCACGCGCGATTTTCCTTCCATCTATCTTTAAATAACGATACCTGGGTATTTACGATAGTCTACTACCGATGGACGGACGCGAGGTTTTTTTTAGTGAAACGCTTGCGGTGCCTCGCGAATAAGAATTACCGTGAAAGTTTGCGGTACGTCAATTAAACGTACGATCTTCCATCGTTCTTTATACCTTCGATCTTTGCCCTCGTCGGTAAAAATCTCCGCGATGGATCCGTTTACGTCTCGCATCGTATAGATACGTACGAAAAGTCGACGAGGAGGTAAACATCGAGATTCAAAGAATTCGACGCGTCTACCGTCTCCTGGCCTCTCGCCAGAACGCAAATTCTCCTACTTATTTAGCTATTCCACGGACCCGGTTCAAAAGCAATATCCCAAAGCGTATTCGTAAAAGCGAGATCGAATTGGAGCAGGGTTGCGTTAAGGACGCGTCCTACGGTTTGCGTTTCTGGCAGGAAAGTAAGACGTAGAGCTATCGATGATTCGCGTCCGATCGGCGGGCTAGTATCGGGGAGACGTTTCAACGGTCGTTCGTTCTCGACGTGCCATCTCGGCGAATTGCAACGAAAGAGCGTGCGAAGTACACGCGCGCGCCTCTCTCTCTCTCTCTCTCTCTCTAGATTCTCTCGAAAATAAGGCTTGTTTGGTCGGTCGAGCACGAGGGAGAGGCACGAATTGGCTTTACGAGCCCGACGGCCTTGAGGCCCAACGGTGTCTCGATCCACTCGTAGTCGGTCACAGTCGTTTGGTATGCGGAGCTCGATCTATGCGACTAAATCAACCGCTTGCTCGTTGCACGCTACGCCGTGCGTGTACGAACGAGTCCTCTCTCACTCTCTTCCCTCGTCCTGGCGTATTATTCTCCTCGAGATGTGCAAGCGAATTTCTCGAAGCGACCAAAGACCGCGCTTCCTCCTCTTTTTCTTGCAAGATCTTTCGAGATCGATAAGTACGGTCCACGAAAGGAAAGATGAGAGATGAAATTTATCGAATCGTTATCTTCGCGAAACGCGGTAGCACTTACGGAATATCGTAAATACGACGTCGAAACACGTGTGAGCCTGCTACCGCGTATCATACGTAATTTGCATTCGAATGTCGGAAATTATTTTACTTTTTTTCTTCCTCTCTCTCTCTCTCTCTCTCTCTCTCTCTTCCTCCATCTATCTCTGTCTTTCTCGAGCGCGCGCGCAAGCGGGCGACTCTAGGGGAAAAACGACTCGCGCGCGTTCCACGTCCACGTCGCCGTGTTAATAGACAGGACGAGAAAGTTTTCTAATCTAGCGTTACTTCGACTCGGTATTAACATTGAAAACCTGTCTACTCGAGGTATTTTTTGTGCTCCCTCGGTACTACCGGCGACGTCACGCATCGACGAGCATAAGTCGATTTCCGAGCGCGGACGCGAGAAGGTTTGTCAAATTCTTTCTTTTTTACGGCATTTTTCTTCTCGTTTCCTCGTTCCTACGATCGATTAAAAGGCCGAAAACGCGTCCTCGAAAAGATCTCCGAAAGACGATCTCGGTCTTGCGAAATATCGGCGTCTTTGAAACTCTCGACACCCACTTTCGTTGGCGGACCACTTTCGATCATAAACTTTATGTCTCTATATAACTATAGATCGAAGTATGCGATAAAACGGAATGCTCGAGGAACGAACGTAAAATGACATAGCCTGCCGCGTAAGATTATGCGTTAAAGTGTAGCTGCTTTTTTATCGTACGGCCCCGTCCGATACGTTGCGGTAGCAACGACACGCGTCGTCGTAACGTCGCCGAAGATCGTCGAAACTGGTAAGGAACTTGTTTCGCGCGCATTTCGGAAACGTAAGTGAGTAGCGGCCAAGGAACGTAGGAGAGAAGCGATCGAAACTCTTCGCTTCCGGCGATGATCGAGATATCCGGTCCGTCCGTCGCTCCTTTCCTCTTGCGAATTAACGGAAGAAGGACGATCTTGCTCGCAACTCCTAAGAGGTTTTCCTCGTGGCATATCTCAAGAGCGTATCCGTGGTTTCGGGGTCACGGAACCTGCAGCTCGTTTGCTCGCGCGGTATGGGTGTCGCGTATCGGTCGCTCTGGCGCATACCAACCAGAGAGATCCTATCTGCTGTGCGCGCTGTCGCGTCGGAACACGCTCACGCACGGACTGCTATACCGAACGTTTCTCTCTCTCTCTCTCTCTCTCTCTCTCTTCGTCTCTCTCTTCTTCTCTTCTTTTCTCCCGTTCTAAGAAGGCGCGCGCAGCAGCACGCCCGTAGAGAAATTTCAAGGAGAAATCGAAATCGATACGAGATCGCTCCCGAAAGCGGTTCTCCGACTTTCCTTTAAGCGTTCCGCGCGTTATCGCGCTAAACGTTATCGATAACGGGACATCCCTGACGACAGGGAAATGCTAACGCGTATCGTGGCTGAACGAAAGTCGATTAATGGGAGATAGAAGCGCGTCCTGTTTCTTGGACACGCACGTCCTCGTGCTCGAGGACGATAAGAGATTCGAAGGTCTCGCTTGTGCGCTGTGGAACGAGAATCGACCCAAGATCGTCGAACTTGGATAGCGTCTCTCCGTGAAATTTCGAATATCTCGAAGGATGATCGACTCATCGGACGAGTTCGAAGCGAGATATCGTCTTCGCGAGCTTCTCCGGTATATCGATTTTTCTCGACGACGACGACGACGTTCAAGGACGATCCGCGTAACCGATTACCGAACATTCGTATCACTCCCTAGCACCTTCGCCCTTCACCTTCGCCCGTTTTACCATGCTCCTCTTTCTCCCTTCTCTCTTCCCTCGCTCGACGTAGTACGGCCTACTAACTTCAACATTGATTTTCGTAGCGTAGAGAGTTTCACGCGCACAACCTCGTCCAAGGACGACCAGGAGCTACGATCCTGCAACCTCTCGCACGAGAGCTCGAGCTACGAGCTTCGAAAGAGACGTAATAATTCGTGCCCCGATTACGATCGGATCCTCCGTACGAGCTTGGACGATGATTAACGAGCCTATCGATTCGCTTCGTTACCAAGTCGTTGCATAAATCGATCTTAAATTTATCACACGACAAGTCGAGAAAACGGAGCCTGGGTCACGCAGTTTCCACGTCGAAAGGGGGTCACTCGACTCCTTTCGTATGTACCAGCCTCCTTCGTAAGGACGGATATCTATATTTGCGAGGATCGTAGATGGCATTTATTTTAAGCCGGCTAATGGAACGACGATCTTAGACAAATTGGTTAGAAGGAAGGAACGTTCGGTTTAAATTTTACAAGAGCTTCGCACAGATCGAACTTTGCGACAGGCTAACGTTCTACGTCATTTGTCCTCCGAGCGAAAAAAGACGTTTGGCTGATTATTTCCGTGTTCGATTCGATTATCGGTAACGGTGCTTATCGTCGGCGAGTACGTTACGTATTCCTTCCCCTGTTACATTTTTAATACGCCCGCCGGATAATTCAAAGGATATTTCAAAGATGTCGCCTTTTCCGCTGTCCGGAAAACACCTTCGCGATCGCCCGTTGGTCGCGGCCGTTCGGCGCAGGACCGCGACGGCGGGCCGCGCGCCGCTCTTTTAAAAGCGATCAACGGGGCATAGCGAAGCGACGGGGAACGAACGGCGGCAGTGGTTCCTGTATCGTTCTCGCCTCGTTCTCGCCCCGTCTAAATTTACACGCGAGCAATTACGTGGATCGTAACCGGTTTTGACTTAGCCACCGCGCTCCATTGACTTCTCGCGGCGACTCGAGCGGCGCGCTCGATTAGAATTTCACCGCGCGCGCGCCCGTACGCTCGCGCGGGTTGACTCGGCCGATCGTTCTTCCTTCCTTTCGAAGAGGATTCCCAAAGCAAAGAAATCAAACGGACCTGTCGACGGTCCCGGGCGTCGCGCAACGCGTTCACCGCCGATCTCTTCGCGGTATCACTGCCCGGAGTATAATTACGAGAGATAAGACGGGCTCCACGTACAATCCCGTCGACTCGCATCGCCCCGAGCACGATATTCGACATATGGGACGCAACTGAGGTATTTATCGCGATAGATTCGAAACGTCGACTCGATCGAAAGGCTATCGCGCAGGCTATCGTTACGGGAGAGACGATCGTGATAACGAGACGACCGATAGTCGAAATGTCGGCGTCACGGTTCGTACGCGCGCGATCTCGGTACTACCGTTAGGAACACGTGCGTCGCTCGTCTTTGCGTAATAATTACAGCCGTGACTGCGATTTGCCCGCCAACGCAGGATGTTTTATCTCGGTGCACTTATTGCCTCGGATAGAACAGCGCAAGAATTCCTCGACCGATTGTCTCTCGGGGACTTGTGCTAATTGTTATTACCGTTGAGAACCCGTCTGTACTACCACCTATCGCTCTTTCTCATTGTCTCATTGTGTCGCGCTCGAAAGCAACGGATCGACGCTGTCGTCGAAAATTCTTTTCGTCGGTAGCCTTTTCGTCAGCCTTCGCCATTCTCAAGTACGGGCGAACCTTCGGGCCTACGTTGCGTACGCCTCGACTCGAGGAGAAAAGGATTTTCGTATTCCGCGTGCACGGACGACGTACCACGAATACGCCGTTTACCTCTCGCATGCTATCGGCGCCCTCTGTAATTACTCCCTCGTGGCGATTCAACGTATCATTAATACGAGTTACGTGAGCAAACACGTTCGAGAGGTTGCAGGAACGTTTAATATCTCGTTACGTCGTTCTCGCGCGCTCTCTCTCTCTCTCTCTCTCCCCGTCTCGCCCACGGCAGGCCCCCACCTCGTTTCGCGACTCGTTTCCTCGTAAAAGTCCTTCTTTCGAGGAAGACTCTTCTCTCCCTTTCTCGTTCCTCTCCGTTTCTTCTTCCGTTTTTCGACAAATCTCGCCTAGGAGAATCGCTCGCGACGAACGCGCTCCGCGGCAATCGCTGGCCGTCTCGAGAGGCTTCAAGAGTTAGAAAGTTGTTTAAACGGCGAAAGTAGTTTGGAGGATTTAGGAGCCTCGATTAAACGCTCCTCTCGTCCTACGAATCTCGCCGAAAATATCGTTGGCTCGATCGGTAGCCACGGAGAAATTCTTATAGCCGTCCATTTCCGTCCGCCTCGCCGACGGAGATCGGAAAGATTTCGAGTTTTAATGTCCGATCAAGATCGAGTATCCTATTCGAGATCTCCGGGAAGCACGTAGGACGCGAGGAGGAAGATCGGAGATTACTCCTTGCCGAATCATCGTCGAGGATCACGCGAAAGAAAGTGCGGATGATACTTGCTCGTGCGGGACGGGGTAGGAGGAGGGGTAGGTGCAGCGCGGGAAAGGAGTACACGGGCGCATGCGTGTACGCGTGCGTGTAAAAGGAGGCTAAGAAGAGAAGAAGGGAAAGGTGAAAAGAGAAAGAGCGGGGTACCGAGACGGAAGGAACGACGAAGCGAGCGCGATGTGGATAAATGGCGGGTGGGATACGTTCGGCCCTTCGAACGCGCCTTGGTTGCCGGCTCGATTCGCTCGCCATACGGCAAGCGTTTGCGCGCGAGTAAACTCGCCGCGGGCGGTATAGAAAGCTAGATGGGATTAAGGTACCTATTACGATATTCCTACGATTACGTCCTCCCGCCTACTCGACTCGATTTCCACCGCGAAATCGCTCTACCGACCGGAATCTCCGGCGTTTCTACGACTCTTCTCTCTTTTTTTAGCGAATGGCCGTTCGCTGGACGAGACGTCCGAGATTCGTCGGTCCGATTCAAATTCGTGGAAACGCCGATAACGCTCGTGCCGACTACTAAAAGACGCGATCCGTCTGGAATCTTTTTACGGACCCTCCAGCCGCGAAACGTGCTCCGAGTCGTCCGGCGAGTCATCCTCGATGCACGACCGAGACTGTCAAGAGCCCGGTCTTAGCTTTTTGCAAGCAGCAGACCGATATGGCGTAGATCGTTTTATAATGAAATTACAAGCGAATAAATCTTTGGACGGCTCGTTTAATCCGCGATATAGCATTGGTGCATCGAATAGGAATAGGCCAAAGTCGGAGTCGAGCTCGACAAAAAGCGGCGAACGTCCGATCGCGCGGTGATCGCTCAATCGAGCGTGCGCGATCGACGCTACCCGTCTTACGAAATACGCTCGACGAAGATACGCTCGCGCGGTGAGTATACACGGTGCGTCTCGGAGCCGTCCGTGAAAGTTTACGGACACGAGCGATAATTCCACCTCCGCGCCGACGTATCTCTTATTTGGACGATCGTACATCGGCGCGTTATCGCTTACGACCTTATTTGACGACTATCCTCGTCCGCTCGCGGTCTCGTGAAAGTCTATTTCCCTGGCCGTTGCGTTCAGTGTCAGGATTAGTTTCGCAACGCGTGCTCGCACTCGCGGTTTCCAGAAACATTTGAATCGCGCGTTTATGGTCGTAAGTCGAAAGCGACGCTTCTGATCCTTCGGCGATCCTTCTTCTCTCGCGGCTCGATCGATCGACTCGGCCGCACGTCCAAAGATTAGATTTTCGAAAGTTCGCGTCAACGATAGCTGACAAAACTTGATGAATATTTCATTCGAAATCTCGACAGGCGACAATGTTTCTTATCGTCTTCCCGGCCGGCGCGATATCGTTTCATTCTCAACGTCTTTACGTCGAGTAGACGCTACGACGCGGATTAAAGGGAGGGAAGCGCGCCAGGAAATTCTATATACGAGTATGACGGAATGTTTAATGACTACGAAAACGTCGATTCCGGCGCAAAACGAAGAGCGATCGCTAAAATAGACTCTGCACGGCTGAAAGATTGATGAAATGCGAGTGCTTTCCGACCGAAACTTCTTCGTAACTCGGAATTAACGAATCTATTTTCACGGCACCGTGTGCGCGCCTCTCCCTTCCGTTCTCGTCATCTTCGTTTCTATAGGCGATACTTTGTTCGGAAAAATTTATGTTCCGGACAAACTCGAGATATTCTCAGGGCGAATACGTTTCAAGTGTCAACAGCTTTACAAAGATCTACTTTATTTGCCAAAGCGTTCTTCCGTCGTAGATTCGCTTTCTTTCGGAGACGTTGTCTCGCGTTTCTTCTTCGCGTAATCGAGAACGTCGCGAAAGTGGAATTAATCGAGTCCTTCCCGAAAGTTCCTCCTCGCTCGGGCGTAGATCGTAGCCCTAACCGACCTTATTAATCGGCGATTATCCATTCGCACGGTCTCGCACGGATGCGGTGACCCCTATAGATCCTTTCTCCTCTAACGCGTCGAGAAGTTAGCCGGTGCCAACTCGCGGCAGCTGACTGCAAGGTGCTAGACGCGCGATTCGTCTTTCATTTTTCTCTCGGTCGTATTCATTTATACTCAGTTGCCCACCGCGAAAGGAGATACTCATCGCTCGAGGATTCCGTAAGATTCGTTAAGATGCTCGATAAGTCGTTCGAAATCGTCGGTATGCGATCTTCGAGCGAGCCAAGTTCCGAGTCATTTCAACTGTTTTTTTTTTTTTTTTTTTTTTCTTTATCTCGAACGATCCTTTTCGGAGACAGTTTTCGAGATGGCAAAAGAGCGAGCCGAGATTATTTTACGCGATCGAGCAATCGCATACCGCGAGTTCTCATCGATCCGACCGTTCGATGAGAATCTTTTAACGCGAACCAGCGCGACGTTGGCTGACGCACCGTTGATGTCACGAGAACTAAAGAAAAAAGGCAGAAGTGCAGTATCAGATCGAGCCGAGAAAATGATCGTCCTCGCCGATGACTCTCTACCTTTCGTCCTTGGAACGCACCGACCTTCTCGATTTTTCCCAGGCAGCGGAACGAAAGGCAGATGACTCCAGCTGTCGTCAGCGTTCCCTATCCTCCATATCGATAAAAGAGAAATCTTAAACCCGGGGAAACGTTTCTCTCTCTCTATACGTATATCTGTCTATCCATCTATCTATCTGCTTGTCCGTCTATCTCTCTTGCTACCGGGAATCTTTTAATACTCGCACTATTTACCGTTACTTACACTTGCCTTGAAACTACGACGCGCGGCGTTACCTTCGGATAAACGTAGGATAAACGTGAGAACACTAGCGGAGGCGTTACCTTCTCGTGATCGAATAAACTCGTCCGACGTCCAAGGGAACGATCGCCGCTTTTTCGTAAACGTTAGTAATCGTTCGGCAAGGAAGAACGATTAACGCGAATCGAAGCGAATCGGAAACGACGGGGGTACGTTCGCTGTACGACTAGTAAAGAGCGCTGTACTCCTCGCGCGAGAACCTACGCGACGACGTAATCGATGGTGCAATTTACGGTTCGGAACTTTCGCGGGAGAGGTGCACGATCGACGCCGAGATAAACGCTCCGAGCACGTGCCATGAGTAATCGCCGAGACATTCCAAAGCGTAGCCGGACATTGTTTGTGCTCTTGTATTAATATCGAGTTACCGTGCGACGCGGCGCGGCCCGTTTAGCGGCCCAATTCGTGTCTACCGCGAGCGATCGCCGTTCTCCGTCGACCCACGGATCTCGAAGTTTCTTTACGTTTAACACCTGTCACACGTTTCTTTCGATCCTTGCAAGCTAATTTCACTCGCGAGCAAAGAAGCGAGGCGGATCGAGTCATCGTTCCTCCTTCGAATCTCTCCGATGCGGCGTCATCGCTCGATTAGAGATCCGCCATGGCTCGCATACGATTTCGATGAAAGTAGTCACCGATCGTCCTTTCTACCGCTATCCCATAGTCGACGATTCGACGCGCCGTCCGCCTGCCAACGAACAAACGTCCGGCGAAGACGAACGTCGGAGCATCGACGTTTCTCGCAGGCCTCGAGCATCCACGCCAATTCGCCTGAACGGACCGATTAAAATTCGACCTTAAGGTACTTTGTCTCGACGACAGGAGTCCTCTACGAACGCGTCGGTTTCGACTTATATCTTACGATGCCATTTCTCGTCGATCGTGCACGTCGGAACGATCGAGGGAGCTCCGAGTTCCCTCGGAAAACGATCGAAAAAGTTTGCGGAATTTGCATCGTCGATTGACGATATTCGCGAGGAGATCGAAGGGGACAGAGATATACCGATTGGTCGTTAAACGAGCCGTCGCGTCGTTTCTACGCCCGAACCAACTAGTTTTCGTAGCAAAGTCGTCCGGCAGGACGATTGCAATTAAGACCGGTCGAACCTGCCCGTGTTGCGGACGCGCCAAACGTGGCCTCTTGCATAACTATCCGACGCGTTTTGCAGGATGCGTCCTCCTCGTCTTCGCGTTCGCGTTCGCTCCTTTTTTTCCTTCCTCTCCTCTTTCTTCCCTTCTCTCGCGTGGCAAAAGTTCTCTCGGATACGTTCTCTTTAGCTCCTTCATCGTTCCTCCGCTTCCCTCTTGCTCTTTTTGCTAGATTCGAGTACGAATAATTGCCGAGGATCTTACGTGTTCATCTTGTAAAAGTTGACCGGCGATCTCTCAGATTTATGTGCGTGGACTTTCTACCACGTTCACCCGTATGCGCGTGCGAGCGAGAGACTCGTAAAACGCGAATTAAGGAGGAACGACGAGTGTACCCGTAAACGCTTACACGGCCTCTACTATGATTCAACGACATGGGAATCGCTTGCGCGTCTCGCACCTTCCTCGCTCCGTTCTAATCCTTTACCTCGATCTCGCTGCTTCTTCCCTTTTTTGTAAAATTTGTCCATCCTTCGGAGAGTCGTTCGAAACGAAATATCCTCGTGGAATACGATAAAGGCCGGGAGAAAGGGCAGATCGGGCGGTGAGCTCGACGCCCGTCGAAGCGCGACGTCGTTGATCCTAGCCCCGTTCCTTCGCTTCGGTCCTTCTCTCCGACCTTCTTAAAAAGGGACCGAGCAATCGATACTCGTCCGTGGAACACGCATGCGAAGATCGAAGCGTGGGTGGAGCCGACCTCGACACCAGCCATCTTGCTTCTCGGATCGTTTCTTCAAACGGATTCTTCTTACCGTTTCTAAAAATATTGATGGAGATACTCTCTCTCTCTCTCTCTCTCTCTCTCTCTCTCTATCTATCTATCTATCTCTCCTCTACTCCGTTAACGTCTGCTATGCCCATCGCGTCCTCTGGTTCGCCTACTCAATGACGAAATTGCGAATTTCGCAAGACAATGTTACCAGGAATATAATTGCACCGGTAGTACCTCGCTCCGGAGATTTCTATTTGCCTAGTCTTTCAGCTTAGGAATTCAAGCGTTCAACGCGTTGGAGAAGACGAAACAAGTATCGCTCTTACAGGCAAATGGAAAGAGAGAAAGGGACGATAAAGGATGTCTCTCTTTGTCTCTTGTTCTTACTTGAAAACTTTTCGTATGATTTATCACCGGCATGCTCGTCCAACGCGCTTATTTTCCTCTTTATGGTTGATCGATAATTTATCGTCGTTCGAGAACGTCCGAATCTCGGCAACGGCAACGATCGCGTCGTCGTCGTCGTCGTCGTCGAGTAGTAAAGATCTTCCGAGACGGCCTCTACTAGCGAGTACGACCGAGGAGGAGAGGATTTCCTTCGAAAGATTTACGGCTAGACTTTCGCCTTGATGCACGGCCCCTTTCCGATGGTTATCGCCTTCGCGTCGTTTTCGATAGCTCGACAAAAGTTTCTCTTCTTTCTCCAAAGCCTTCGAAGTTCGATACGTCTCTTTCTCTTCTTTTTTTTCGTTCCGATATTCGAATCCTTGATCGACGGACGTATCGCTTCGTTCCTCCTCAAAGTTCGCGTCCGTCCGCAGGAAATGCGCGACGTCGTTTATTTAATTACGTCGAGTGCGAAATGCGGCATTATGTCTATATAGATATGTACCGCACTTTCTCTTATTACAGGATCGGCAATCGGGATATCGGGAAGCCATTAGATCTGTAAAAATATACGTGGATACAGACGCATAAACGCGCACACACAACTCTCTTTTCTAGCATCGCCACCGGTTGACGCTCGCGTTGCATAATTTTACTTAATTTTTCTTTCCTACTTATTAACGACTTATCGTTTAACGCGTACCGAAAGTCTCTGTCGTTGTTCGGCGTACATTGAAAGAGATACGAAATACGTGGACGCAAAAAGCGTCGCGAGAGAATTTATTTCCGGGCTGAAGCGCGTATCAGAAATTACATCACCCTCTCTCTCTCTCTCTGTCTTCCTCTCGCGCACGCAGGCCGATCGAAGAGTCTTGTAAAAGATAAGACGATTCGAGTTCGAGCACGATGCATATAAATTCGAATCGCGCCAGAGAACAGTAATTCCTCGTACATCTTGGATCGTTCTGTGAAGCAAAGGGTCGAGGGGAAGATGATAAAAATAATGAAAATGAAAAGCTCGGGGTTCGTTTCGTAGTTATGTTCGTTACATGTACCTATATTATATCCATTGATCTAATTAATCGTCTCGAAGAGCGGAGATAAATCGGAGGGCGAAAGAAAAAAATTGATTGGGTCTCGCTGCACCCATCTCGTGAGATTTTTCCCTTCTCCCGTGTCATACATACCCTTCCACTTGTTCGTCGCGGAGGTGGCGGAGAGTGCAAAGGAGAGTGCAAAGGAGAGTGCTCCAGGCCGGAGCTAAGTCGGTCTCACGGTAGTTATTCGGGGTCAGGGGGCGATATAGGTACCAACCAACCTACCTACCTACCTACCCAACTACCTACCTACCCATCAGGCCTACTGCGTGTCGCAAGCGTCTCTCCGTGTCCTCCTCCTCCACCTCCTCCGCCATCTTCGTTCTCTTGCTGCCACCGACGCGGCGGCTCTCTTCTTTCACCTCCTTCGACAGTATGCATCGCACTCTAATCCGTCCTAGCAACTTGGTTGCATTCACCCACAGCGATTTGCCTCTTTGCTCGCTCGCAGCTGGAAAGCCTGCACACACACACGTGTACGTAGAATGCGTACATACACACAGACCTATAAAAGCTTTGGAAACGTGCGCGAACATTATCGGGCGCCACGACTCGTGCTGCTCCTTCTCTTTTCCTTCTTTCTCTTCATTTCTCTCTCTCTCTCTCTCTCTCGCCCTCCCACTTTCTATCTCTGCTTCTCTTTCGCTCTTGGCGCAGCAACACCAGGATCGCTTTCTTAGATCGTCCTTTCCGCCGTGGGAACAATCGCTTTAACGGAACTTTGTCCGCTCGCGCCTTCCTTAATTCCACTTAGATACACGTGTATATCGTACTCGCCGATATCTATTTAAGCCTACGAGAGAGGGGGAGAGAGAGAGAGAGAGAGGAAGGAGAGAGAGAAATCGGCGATTATCGTACTCGGCGTCACGATTCATTCCGTACACCGTAGGAAAGAGCGACGCGCGTGCTACTATAATATTTATCTTTTATTCATCTATAAGAAGCATTTCCGCGATCGTTAGAGAAACGAACACGATGAAGACGTCACGTTAATGCGAATAGAATAACGCGCGTTATCGGACGTTCGACGAATCGTTCGCCGAGTATTATTTCAGGACGAAGCTCGTTTTTGACGCCCTAGAAATTTCGCCTCGAGCGATATCTCGTGCGCGAAAGAAAGTATCGCGGGAAGAAAAATGACGAATGGTCAAGAGCGTTCTGCATACGCTCGGAGATGTTTTAACAGAAAAGGATATGTTCTTTTTCTCTTTTTTGTTTTCTTTTTTATCTTTTTTTTTTTCTTTTCGAAGACGCCTCGATACGTCGTGTGAATCTCCCGAAAACATGTCCACCGGCCATTGACACAAACTGCGATAACATTAATCTTGGACAAAATTTAATTAAAGTGAAAGCAGCCCGTTGCGCCGCGCATGCCGCTCGTATATCAATACGGCTTTTTAAATCGGTGGGACGCGAAATCGGCGACTTTCAAAATAATATCCTTTTCATTGGGATAACGAACGGCGACGCCTTCTTCTTCTCCTCGTTTATTCGAGAGAATTTTTATTCGATGCTCGCTATCTATTCCACCAGCTCGGTAATGTCTCGGAGGAAAGTTACGAATGGCAGCGGCATCGAAGCGACGATACACGGACGCATAAATAACGAAGGAGAATAACAGCGAGCGCGAGCTCGAATCACCGAAAGGTGTTCCTTCGTATCGGGAGGTACGTCCGATAATTCGCGTAAGAAAATAATTCAACGTCGATAGGGATAATTGGAGAGACTCCGAAGCGGAGAACTCGTTAGCGGATGGCCGAAAAGGAACGAGAAGGAAAAGGATAGATAGCGAGAAGATTTCAGGAATATCTCTTACTTAGCGGTGAAAGGGTTAATTATGATCGTTCGACCGGAGTCTCTGGAGCGTACGAAGCCCGTTCCGGAAACCGTTTCTCGCGTGTGGGCGAGAAGTCGAGGCCGAGTCGAGACCGAGTCGAGACCGAGTCGAGACCGAGTCGAGACCGAGTCGAGACCGTGTCGGGTCTCCAGGCCCAGACGAGAGCTTCGGTCGAAGACACGCGTCGTCGTCGAGCTCGTACTCGCACGCGATTACGCGTCTTGCGGGTACGACGCACCGAGACCGGGTCCCACTTTCTCTCACGCAGGTAGGAGCGCGCGCCTCGCTTAGGTGTGCCTGCATACGAGACGGGTCGATCGCGAATGCTAAGCGTTTTCTTCCAAAGAAAGTTCCAACGTTCTGCCGGCTTTGTTGAAAAGTGGAAAAGCTTCGCGCGCGCGCGAGAGAGAGAGAGAGAGAGAAACACGTATAACTCGTTGGAATTTATCTCTCGCCTCTTCGATGTTTATACCGCCTCCTGGCAAGAAGAAAGGAGTATCGGCCGGTCGAAGAATCGCTCGTTAAAAGGCACGCTTTACGTCCTACGCCGCGAAATCAAAGGCCACGCGCTCTCCCGACCGTGTGTCGTTAGACGCGACTATTTTTAGAGGAAACGTCTCTTCGCCTTCGCTAACGTTCGATTTTACGAGCGATATCAAACGAAACGTCGACTATCATAGTTAGTTTTACTTTCGATAGTTAATTTTCGAGTCGTCGATCGTCGCGATAGGCAACTGTACTTTCCATCCGGCAGGTACATCGGGCACCTTCCCAATGAATTAACTCGGACGTTCAGGAGAGGCGAAGGAAACCTCCGGCGAAAGGGTGCCGACGATAGGGACGAAGCAGGGTAGGGTCGAAGGATGGGAGAGGAGCCGGGTGTGCACGCGACGACGACGGTGGCGATCGTACCGCGGCACGTGGAGAGGCGTGGTTCGTGGGAGGGACGCGTGGACCGCAGTAATCCACTTGGCACACGCTGTTCGGCAAACCCTACTCTTTCTCTTGCCGCTCGACACCCTACCCTGTCCTCTCCTCTGCCTTTACCCTGCCTACGTCGGCCGAGAAAGAGCCGAGCCGTGCCGAGCCGAGCCGAACCGAGCGGGCTCGGAGGACAGCCACGTTCTTTCTTCTTGCACGTGCAACCTGTTCAGGTGCAGCCGACTAAACGCTCTCCTACGTAGGTGGGGAACGCAAGCACTTTACTTACTTACGTATCGCCGTCGCGATATCGTTACCTCTCTCTCTCTCCTCTCCCTCTTCTACCTACGTTTCGACGGATAGACGCGTAGTCCGAACCGAGCGAAATGTCCTCAAATCTCGATGAGCGCACGGTAAACGACGACTCCTCGAACGGACTAGAGAAAAGTTCGATCTCTAACGGATTCGTTAACGAGACACATAATAATGGGATTCTATATGTTTAGAGGTGGGGAGCGCGAGATAAATACGCTCGGTCCCACCTCCCTCGTCGACGTTCTTTTAATTTGCAATAACCGTGACGCTATCGTCCCTAATCGTCTCGGCAATTTAAACGTCCCCCCTTTTAAATCGATGTCCTCCACGATGAGATCTCTCGCGACTTAGCTCGAGAGCGTTTCAAAGTGTTTTACCAACGGGTAAAAAGTCACGGGGCGAGGGTATCGTGATCGCCTATCTCGATGTGCTATGCTAGTTTCGGAAGGGAGAGGAATTCGTCCGGCTGTCGTCGTATCCGATTACGTGGTTATAACGCTTTACATCATTCTCAATAACGTTTAACGCGTTTTCCGAACGCGCGAATACTCGAGACGTGGTCGCTAAGACGTATTTCCGTGCTGTAGTCGAAAACGATCGAAGGATCTAAAAACGTTGGAAAGTTATGAGAAAAATGGAAACACGATAAGTAGATAGAACCGTCGACCATCCCTCGAGATAATATCGCGCAATAATAATCACGGTGGGGCCTTCGCCGGGTTGCGTCTATAGAACGGGGTGGTAGTATTTTAAATGCCAACGATTTCATGTCTCCCTGGGGGTGCCGATGCGACCCTATATAGGAAGAGGCGTCGGCGTCGAAGGCCTCAGTCGACAAAGAGAAGAACGTCCTCCTGATATCGCGCTCGTCCTTGGACGCGCGACAGGAAGAGATTTTCGAAGGAGGCACGAAAATTAGGAAGAATCCGAGAGCAAGTGAAAGTGGTTCTCGAAATTCGGTTGTACGGTTAGCCGCGGGGCCAGCAACAGGGCCGGCATCCTTGGCCCGTTAGAGATCGCTCTCCTCTTCGAAATATTTTATTTCCTAAAATTCCAACGTTCCGCTCGTATCCTTCGCGAATGTTGAAACGTTTTTTCTACTCGTTTCTGGTTTCTTCTGGGCAGAAATGATCGTCATGGACGACGGTCACTCACCGTATCGAAGATATTGTACGTACTTACCCGCATATCATTACGCGCACATAAAACGCGATTCGTTTTCGAGTAGAGCATTTTCTTCTCTTGGATAATGCATGTACATACATATATATGCATACATACGCGCGCGCGTGTGTGTGTGTGTGTGTGTGTGTGTGTGTATGCGTCTAGGCGAGATACGAAAATACGGAAAGATTAAAACCAATAAACGGCACGGCACGATAATGGAACGCGTGTCTCGCTGAACATCCGACATCGATATCGCGTTTGAAATTAAACTTTAGAAACTTTTTCCCGACGTATAACGTCGCATCAATGCGAGCGTCTATTTTCTTCTTTTTCTACCAACACGCCAGGTGTACAATGCGCGTGACCCATTTTTCCATCGTTCGATTCGTTTCAATGTCGAACGATGAAAAACGTGTAGGAGAATCAGATTGATTGATTTTGTCTTTGACGAAAAACGAGGGAATTTCCGATGGCGTATGAAAGGGAGTACGAGATAGGGAATATTTACAGAATTTCTTGTATTTTCGCATTGCAGGGCAGTTGCATTCGCCGAACGGCGACAGCGACAACAGCAACGGTAGCCAACGTGCGGTAGCCGTTACTCGAAACGAGATAGAGCAGCAGCAACAGCAGCAGCAGCAGCAGCAGCAGCAGCAGCAGCAGCAGCAGCAGCAGTCGCATCGGCAGCGACAGCAGCAACGACAGGCAACAGCTACCGTTCCGGTTCTCGGTTGCACAAATCACTCCTCGATCACTACGACCACGACGGCCTTCACAGTCGCCTCAAGTATGCTTCTGCTCCAAACACAGGTGGGTTAATTACTATACGTTCGAAAGTCTATCTTTCGTTAATCCAACTTTGACGTTCTCCTGAAATCGAAAAGCAATATATGAATAGATATCGATCCGATATCGTCTAAATATTGAAACATTCTCCGACAGCTATCTTTGTCATTAATTTTCTCTTTTTGATTTGAACCTTAAAACGATTATATTTTTAGAAGAGATAAAACGAAGTTTGCGATATCTTATGCGCTCGTACATAACGGTTCAAGAACCGGGATCAGGATCATCCACCTCGCGTTTTCAACGTCTCGATCCTCGACTGGTTAGCATCGCGTTCCGTCTGCATTCCAACCCACTATCGTAATCTGCATTCGGACTCACCTACGTTATCCTACTCGTTTCCTTCTTCCTTTCTTTTCTCCGTATGAAAAGGCTTTACGCGCAATTAACTCGATGAGCGATCTCGAGGCGAAGAACCGTGCTCGAAATTAGCGGGCTAAAGTCGGTTTTAGCGTCGAGGAGCCCTTTAAAAGGCTCTTCTGCGAAGGACGCGGGTTTTGCGGTGCCTCTCTCTCTTTCTCCCTCTCTCGAGGGAGCGATGAGCAAAATGTCAGCCAGAACGGTCGACTCAAATTGAATATTCTAATTCTTTATACTTTTACTGCAACCTCCGATCTAGGCCTCTCTACTTTGCCTTTCTTTCTCCATTTCTATCGTTCCTTTCCTTTTTTTGGATCTTACATTTTTTCCTCTTGCGAAAATTTCCTTTTCGAAATGCGAACAGAAATAGCTTTTGGACGAGAAAAAAATAATGCGGGTCGAAATGATCAAAGTTGAGCTAAAAAGGTATTTTTAATCGATCGCTCTTTTCTGAATATTACTCTCAGTCGAGTACATCGTGGATGTTTATGAAAATAATCTTTAAATACGCGGATAAGAGAACGACCGCTCCTTGTTTTATTTACTCGCCTTCGAAAGAAGAAAGGTTGATCGACTCTATCGAACGCCAGGTTCTAGGCAACACGCGATACTGTTCGGTCTCTCGGAACATTCTAGCTGCGCACCTCGATTGCGTACATCGATGTCTCGGCGAAGTGTAATCGCGCTTCAACGAAACTTGCAGTTGGTAACTTGGACCTATCGCTGGAACGACTTTGTTTAGACGAGCGCGATACTTTTCGGCAAAGATAGCGAAACCAAAGGCCCTCGGGTCGATTTTAGGCTCGGTTCTCTTTCTCGAAACGTTCAAATAAATATATCGCACGCGAATATTGTTTAAATTTCAGAGTCCATTTGGATGCAGCAGTTTCGCGGATTTGTTGAGCGCTCCCTACACGGATTCCGCGGATGCCGGAAGTCTGCCGGAGGAGCTGGATCCATTTCCGGAGTTGCAGCTGGGTAATCCGCAGGGTGTGCCGACGAGCGATGAGCCGGCTCAACCGCAGCAAAGCGTTCATCATCAAACGGCGCAACCTCCTCCTCCGCCACCACCCCTCCCCGAAGAAATTCAAGCAGATTCGCTGAGGTATTATTTTTCTGAGTATTTATGATCCGCGTGCGTGTATAATCGAATCGACTCCAAGACCCAAGAAAATGAGTGGTCCAAGCGGTCCCCAAAACAGAACGATACTCTATTATAGTCCCACGCCATTGCCGAGCTTCCAAGAGACCTACACGGTGCAACGATATACCAGACAGGAACTCCAGGGTCTCGGCATCAAGATGGACGACGACTGTTACGACAATTCGGTATATTCCTGCGGCACTGGTCACTATTCCACCGATTTCACACCGGCCGTCTCCTATCACGAGCACCACAACCAACAGCAACCTCATCAGCAGCCGCAACACCACCATCACCATCCCCAGCATCATCAGCAACAACAACAACAGCCTCAACCGCAACAACACCATCATCACCATCAAGGCTATTTTTCGACGGAATCGGCACCGACGCCTACCGCGGCGATGCCGTCGCCGTCGAGTCATCGGCAAGATTCACCTTACGGAGTAGCGGTGACCGTGCCTATGGTGTACGGTCAAGCGCCTACCATCACCGGTGGTTCCACGGTGTCGGTACCGGTTCCTCCAACGGACATATGTCCAAACATCGAAAACATCGTCGTCGGTCCTCCGCGTTCGCGAAGAGCGTCTTTGCCGACTCAAAGGTCGGAATCAGCGAGGTAATTATTCCGAGAAAAGGAGCGATCCTCGAACGTCTGCATATATATATATACATATATATACATATCGTTTGACATACTTTCAAGTAGTAACGAGTGAGAAAAGTTATCGAACCGTTTTTGATTGACATCGACAGTAGTGGCAGCAACGAGTCTCCCAAGGCACGCGGGGGTGGTAACGCGAGCATCGCTAGCATAGCCAGCACCGCGAGCACAGCGAGTACCGGGAGTTCGGTCAGTTCACCGTCGTCCGGAAGCGGCACTACCGGTGAACGTGCACCGCCAAGCCCGAGCCAGTTGTGCGCCGTTTGCGGGGACACGGCAGCGTGTCAGCACTACGGCGTGCGTACGTGCGAAGGCTGCAAAGGTTTCTTTAAGAGGACGGTCCAAAAGGGTTCCAAATACGTTTGCCTCGCCGAGAAAGCTTGTCCGGTCGACAAGCGTCGCCGAAATCGTTGCCAATTCTGTCGCTTCCAAAAGTGTCTCATGGTCGGCATGGTGAAAGAAGTAAGTCGATCTTCTTCTTCTCCTGCTTCTTCCTCTTGCTCCTCCTCCTTCACGGACCCCTCCGTGACCTTCGAGAAGACGATAGGTACTAAGCGTTCGTTCGACAGGTCGTTAGGACGGACTCTTTGAAGGGCCGTCGCGGAAGATTGCCTTCGAAGCCGAAATCACCGCAGGAATCGCCGCCGAGTCCGCCGGTATCCTTGATCACGGCTTTGGTTCGAGCTCATTTAGACACGACGCCGGATAGAATGAATCTCGATTACTCGCAGTACAGGCAATCGAGACCCGGAGATTTGTCCGTCACCGAGGCTGAAAAAATTCAACAATTCTACAGTCTGTTAACCACCTCGATCGATGTGATCAGAAATTTTGCCGACAAAATACCTGGCTTTACGGACCTGGCACGAGAGGATCAGGTGAGCGATCGTCCTCGACTATGTGCATCGTACTCGTGCTCGAAGACGACGAAGATCGATAAGCTCGTACATTTTCTAAAAGGTCATTCTCGACGAGCGTCCGCCTCGTTTCGACGATAAGAGTCGTGCTCGTTCGAGTCGTCTACGAGTTTCCCATCTCACGCGTCATCCGTTACAGTAGTACCGACCGCCGAACGCTCCGCACAGCAATGTTTCTCTTTTTCTTTTCTCGCAGGAATTGTTGTTCCAATCGGCCAGCCTGGAACTCTTCGTCCTCAGGTTGGCTTACCGTACGAAACCCGAGGATACAAAGTTGACATTCTGCAACGGAGTCGTCCTAGCTCTCGAACAGTGCCAACGTAGCTTCGGCGACTGGCTCCACAGCATTCTCGAGTTCTGCAAGTCTCTTCACGGGTTGGACGTCGACATTAGCGCGTTCGCCTGTCTTTGCGCTCTTACCCTGATTACCGGTGAGTAGTCTCGGTTCGTCTTTGACTTCTCCTTATCCGGCTGTCATTGGTTATTCTCGACTCGACGTAGATAGCCGATCAATTATTTATCGATCCGGCCGATCGGTTATCGTCTGACTCCGCGCGGCACGCGATGTGTCGACGTACGTCGAGAATCCACCCGCACGAAATGACTCCGTTCCTAGTTTCGGATTCTACCTAGGATACCAACCTTTCCTACTTTCAACGGATCCGTCAAATTTTCGTTTTCAGAGAGGTACGGCCTGAAGGAGCCGCATCGCATGGAGCAACTGCAAATGAAGATCATCTCGTCGTTGCGCGAC